>NW_015168654.1:1406413-1448932 GCF_001447785.1 Gekko japonicus
GGGCCCAATAGCAGCGGGAGTTTCACGCGCATGGTTCTTCTTCCCCCCCCTCCCCTTCCCCAGCAGCCAGCCCAGCGGCAGTCTTGCAAACACCCCCTCACCTTTCTCTCTTCGCGCCCCCCCTCGCTTGCCATTGCTCGCAGCCAACCAGGAGAATCGTCCGGCATCACGTGGCCCGGAGTTTCCCAGACAAAGAACGTTGGCGGCGCTGCCCCCCTCCCCCACGACCCCCCTCCCCCTCCCGCCCCCTCTCCCTCCAGCCCCCTCGGTAGGACCGCGGTTGCTGCAGCGCCGGGACATGCGGGCAGGTACTGATGGGGGGTGGGGGTCGTTGGTGGTAATTTGGGGGGGTCTTTGTGCCCCCACCGCTGTTTGTAAAGGGGGTGGTCCAAAAGGTGCAGGGGAGCATGGGGGGGGAATCTTGAAGTTGGTAGGCGCAGCCCCTTAAGGTAGTTCAGATTATTCTGAGGGGGTCCTCAGCTGGTGCTGCCTTTTGGGGTGCAGGAGGTTCCGGGATTGCGTCTTGGACTTGCAAAAGAAAGGATGGGGGACCGAGCAAAGTGACCAATTGTGCTGCTTGCACAGAAAACTTTGGAGGGGGGAGCAGTTCAGACAGGAGAAAAGAAACATCTTTTTGCAAAGGTTCCTTCCTCACTTGGAGGTAGAGTCCACCCCCCACCCCCCGATAGAGAGAGGATCTGGATGGCGGCGAATACCAGACCCCATCAAAAGTTTTGTTTTTGTTTGGGGGAGGTGCGTGGAAGTGGAGGAAGCGTCAGAAAAAAAATCCAAGATTTCTCCGGCCACTCACTAGAAGTTCTCAGCGAGGAAGAGGGTGCATTAGGCTCTGCTTCCCTGACTGGGGACGTTGCAAACCCCCCTCCCCGGGAAGAGCACCAGCTCGAGAAAGGAGAAGTTGGGGAGGGGGTTGGCAGGACATGTGAAGGGCAGTATTGGGGAGCAGAGGGGGTTGAGTAGCCATCGGGATCAGTCCTTGGGGGCGGGGAAGGGGGCGCTAGGCCTGGAAGTTGGAGTTTGCCTTTCCCCGCCAGAGCTGTCAGCCCTCCATTTTGTCCAGAGGCGAGAGGCTCCCTCCCTCGCTGGGTTAAGCTCAGGCCCCTTTCAGAAGGGGCTAGGCCAATGTCCTTGTGGTTGCTGGCTCTTCATCAGGGAGGAGAAGGGGAAAATTGTGAGGGGAGGGCTGTGGTACAGATCACTCTTGTTTCCCCCTCCGTTTTCCTGCTCTGCACGGGCCTTCCTTCCTCAGTTGCGGGTACTGTTTGCCCTGAGATTACATGGAACCACACAGGTTCATTCCAGCCGTTGAAACCAGGGACTGGCCCAAACCGGCTCTGAAGACTGAACCAGCAGTGGGAAGGGGGAAAGGTGAAAGGCCGCTGGTTGGTGGAGGCAGGCACTTCTGGCTCTGCAGGCCTAAAAAGCCTAAAATGAAACAAGGGAGGCCCAATCAATATATTGCCTTGAAGGCTGAAACAAGTGATACCCTGGATTTCAGAACACCCACCCACCCACACACGCAGACACTGGGGAAGGGGTGGCCGGCAATGCTCCCTCTAAGCTGTGGAGACTTGCGAGCAGAAATTGTACTTTGTGAGTTACTGGCATTACAGTTGTAAGCGAGCGATCTGGCTGCTGCATAAATTAGTTTGCTCTGGAGCCATCCTTCCTGAGCTAAGACAAAAATGTGTGAGCCGGAGGCTAAAAAACTGTGAGCTAGCTCACACTAACACAGCTTAGAGGGAACATTGGTGGCCGGAAGCAGCAACATCCTCCAGAATCAAAACAAGGCAGCTTTCAGTGCATGCCACCTTTTGGAGGAAAACCCTACATGCCAATGTTAGTGGCCTGCCACTCTTCCCATTATTCTGATGAGGTGACAGAGATTGTGACTTGCCCATGCTTATGCAGTGAGTCTGTAACTAGTCTTGTATTCAAATCCAGATCTGATTTTCCACCGTTTACACTGTTTCTGAGCTAAATGTTTGGTGTTAGGGAATTTGTTCAGGAATGTTTCAAACTTCTCTAACCAAAGGGATAATGCAGAATGAGATATTAGGTGTAAACAACATGTTTGTGTGACATTCACAAAATCTGGTAGAAGTTCTACAGCTCAGGGAGGGGGGAGGGGTTCACCACTCCCCCACAGCACATTTGAGCATTCCTTTCTTGAACCAGAACAAAGTTCGAGTTCAGTGGCACCGTTAAGACCAACAACGTTTTATTCAAGGTATAAGCTTCCATGTGCGCGCACACTTTTTAGATACATTGAAGCGGAACTTACCAGTCCATAACTGGTAACTTCCATCTCAACGTATCTGAAGAAGTGTGCGTGCATACGAATAAATTTTTGTTAGTCTTAAAGGTGCCACTGGATTTGAACTTTGCTCTGCTGCTTCAGACCAACATGGCTACCCACCTGAATCTACTTTCTTGAACCAGTGTGTGGAAAGAAAAATCCCAGAAGTGGGTCTGAACATCCCCCCCCCTCCCTGCCGTGCACCATGCCCTTGTTTTTTTTTAAGGTTTTGCTCCAGAAAGGCTTATTTGTGTGTTTCAGTCCTCAGTTCTCCTAGGGTCTGCATTCACCCATGATCCTTTGGTATCCTCTTAAATCATACTTGGTTGTCCCCTTAGTCTGTATAGAGAACAGCAGTGAAATGGCAGCCTATAGCCAGTGTGGAAGGAAAGTATAGGCACAACACAACATCCGATAGGAGCGGCAGTAGCTTTCTTTGCTCTTCCTGTTAGACCTGCTCTTCCTCCATTTTGTCCAAATTCCAAGAACCTTTGGCATGTGTCCCTCACTAAGTAGGTGGCTAGACCACAGTGGGACTGTATAGCTTTGTGTCCACAGTTTTATGGAAAGATGTTGACTATGCAGATGAAAGTGATAAAAAGTTCAGAAAGCGTAGCAGGAAGATTTTTTTTTAAAAAATGTATTTTCTCCACACCATCCAAACCCCACACCATCTCCCTATGAATTATTCAGGGTAATGTGGGTTAGCGACCTCTGAGGAGGAGACAGCACACTATCTCGGAATGCCTGTGTGATGCAGTGAATGGCTCAGTAAAACAAATCCAGATGGCTAAAGGGAGAGAACTGAACCGCATGCTGACAGGGAAGGCTGAGGGGGGGAAGCTCACACGCATGCAAGACCCCCACAATCATTACCCAGCTATACATAGGAGGTGGTAAGGAAGGCCGTCTTCCTGACCTCTGGAATGGCAGGCGCTTGTATCCTTTGCAGAAGAAAAAAAGTATAGCATAAGTTGAGAAGGGTTCTGTGAGGAAGGCGAAGAACTGTTCCTTTTGCACAAGCAATAGTTTAGCCCCGAAAGAAATGGGTGTATATTGTGCAAGTGACCAGCTTATGAGGACTAGAGGATATGAGCCCACAGGTGGTAGCACTAGGGGCTTATATTTGAGGCCTCATCCTAGCTTTGGGTTTACACCACCACCCCTCCCCAGCTGTCCAAATTCCTCCATTTGAGGCTGCCAGAACCACTTATTCTTCAGAGGGTTAAAAGCACTTTGAAAAACAGGTTACTGCTTGTGATGTGTGTACTTGGTTTTTTTGCCTTTGGTAAAACCAGGGTGACAGAGGTTTTTTTGTCCTACACCCCCTTCACTGTTTTTGTACGTAATGGAAAGCAGAGTTTCTCCCAAACCACTGTTAACTCAGTTAAAAAAACTATTAGGCTGCAGTCTTTGATCAGCTATGTGTAAATTCAGCCAGTGCCATTTTGACAGGTATTTCATAGATATTGCTGCAACTTTAACATACGACTGTTTCAACTTTATCAGGCTCTTTCCTTTAGTCTAGAAACAATCTTCTTCATGCTGAAGAGTGTGTGTCTGAACTCAGCTCACTCTGTCTTCCATTTTTGCCTGCCCAGCTTAAAATCCCCCCTTGCGCCTAGAGTGATTTGATGTCACTTTAGTTGGTAATGAGAGGGGGAGTTCTCTCTCCTTGGTAGGTGCCCCGCCCCCTTCCTCCAGGCCTGACTCAGCAAATGCTTCCTCTGCTAGGTACCAAAGCCTTAGAGCTCCCCCTCTTGTTCTGGTGTGTTCAAGGAAGTGGAGCTATTTCATAGAATGGGGCTGAACTATCTGAATCTTTAAGGCCTGTTATTTAATTCAGGAAGGGGTATCCTTGTCTGCACAGCACACCTCATTGGAGACGTTACACAAGACATGGGGCTGCCCCTTCCTGGCATACTAGGTAGCCATTGCCTAGGTCTTCAGTGTCATGAGGGAATAGGAAAATCTCAACTGTGCTAACTGAATATTCAGGCTGCTAAATATCAATACAAGGACAGTAATCCCCATAGCTTTGCTACGGCCCCGGTCATACGGGCCAGATAACGTGGGGGGGGGGAGGCGTGGCTTTTTCGCGCCGGTGCAATTTAACGTGCCAGAACGTGATCAGACACGACAGCGGCAAATCGGGGGTTTGTTTGTCGGCGCACGTCAACACGGCGAGAGGAGCGCGCATGAGTGATCACACGTAGGTATTCCATCGACGGCCCGTAGCAAACCGTTTGCTAGTAGGCTTTCCCGGGTATTTTTAAACTCCGGATCTTCGGGCAGATGCTACGGGTCAGCGGTGGGTGTGCTACGCTTGCCAGATGTGTCCTTGTGATTGCGCCCGTATACTCCGCCCGACATTCGTGCCTCTCCTGCGGCAAATCCTCCATGTGACCGGGGCCTAGGAGCCTTTATACTGAGCTTTTCCTCCAAGTGTGGAAAGTAGTGTTTTAGCATCAAACTCACATTCTCCTCTTCACCCCAGCTCATCGAGTGAACCTCATGCTTAGCAGATATTTCAACCCATCTCGGGTGAAGGCCAGCGGACAATAGTTGTTTGCCTTGGAAATGATGGCTGATGAAAAATATCTATTAAAACAGAAGTGTGTTGCACTAAATTCACTAGGATGGAGATTTCTGAATAAAGGCCTTGAAGGTTTGCCCCCAAAACAGATAGTGTCTTTAATTACCTATGTACGTTTATGGTGACCACGGCAAGAGGGCTTTCAAGGCAAGTGAGAAGCAGAGGTGGTTTGCAGGTACCTTCCTCTGCACAGCCTTCCTTGGTGGTCTCCCATCCAAATACCTACCCGGCTTAGCTTCTGAGATCTGATTATGCTGCCTTCCCCTTTTTAATATAATTTTATTTTTTTATTTTCCATAGAATACAAACACTGTTGTGCATACAGTATTTTGTTGCAAGCCGCCCTGAGCCCCTTTTCAGGGAAAGGCGGTCTAGTAAATCTAATTTAATAAATAAATAAATAATAAATACAATATAATGTCCAGATTTAACAATCAAATAACAGTTAAATGAGTTAGTATTAAGGCTTGCTTCAGCCTACTAATTAAGTAAAAACTTATTTAAGATTTATTATGTAAACTGCCTTCCCTTTGGTGTCATTAATTAGCCTCCTTGACTGTATCACACCTCACAAACTCCTCTGTGCTGAAAGGAAAGTTGTGTGCATGCTCTGAACCTAAGAAGAGCCCTTCCTGGATCAGATCAGTGGCCCATCAAGTCCCACTGCTGTTCCCTCGAGCATGCGCAGTTTGGCCGGGATGCGCCAGCGCAAGGACGCGCCGGCGATCTCACGGCCCGGATTGAAGCGCTCTACACCGAAGAACCACCTAGGTAGGTGGTTCTTTTTAGTGCGGGTTTTCGGGCGGGAGGGACGGATCGGGGATGGGCAGGCAACGATTCCCAGATGTTGCCGTGGGATCGCGCCCGTTTGCTCCGCCCCCGAACCGTCCCGCTCCCGGCCCAAAACCCCTAGTGTGAACAGGGCCTATGTTAAGTTTATCCAGTTAATTCTATCTCAGTCTATTTCCTTGCCTGTAAGATGGGACGAATGGTTGCTTGCCACAGATATGTTCTGTTCGCATATCGCATCCTGAACCTTTTCCGGCTGGGCTTACGTAATTATTGTGCATAAATACCCAACAGTTAAACAGAAGTCCCCTCTCTGGCTTGGAGCAACCACTGCTGTTCCCCCAGCAGCCAGATCAGATCAGGACATGCTATCTCAAACAAGCCTGTAATTCCAGAGGCTACCATCATTACAGTACACACACTTTTCTTGTCAGGTTCCTAGCCGCATGATTGCTTAACTGCAGTTCCAAGGTAGTGCTGATGAATGTTCCTGTGATGCTGCTGTAGTTGATTTCCCAGAAACCACAGTTTCTACCAATGACCAGCTGCAGTGTGCTAGATGGGCTGCCAGATTCCTTCCTGACAGAGATGCTGTGCTTTCAAGAGCTGCATGTCAGGTGGAACTATAACAGGTGCAGAATTTTCCCATTGCCGCATCTGCGGAAAGTTGCATTTGGTATATTTCTCCCTGTTAGGTAAAGGTAAAGGTTCCCTTGCTTGGTAAAGGTTCCCTTGCTCGAAAGCCAGTTGAATCCGACTCTAGGGTTGCGGTGCTCATCTCCGTTTCAAAGCCGAAGAGCCATCGCTGTCCGAAGACGTTTCCGTGGTCTTGTGGCCGGCATGACTAAACACCAAGGCGCACGGAACACTGTTACCTTCCCACCGAAGTGGTACCTCCCTGTTACATATCTGTTAAAGACACCTGAGTTTCCTTCAGCTAGCAGACACAGACGTACAAGGAGGGCCATTTATCTGGTGCAGACTTTGGATCCTCCTAAGTATCTTTGTTTTGACTGGGTTTTTTCCCCCAATGATACCTTTTCCCAGTATGGTAGAGAGGCTACAAAGGTTAGCGCTGGGTGTGAGAAGTTCTACCCTAAGCCATAAAGTTCACTGTTTGGCTTTGGACAAGTCACCGACCCTCAGCCTGGCCTACACCTAGGGTTGTTGTACGGAAGAAGAAGACAATCTCCTGAATGCCACCTTCATGTCCTCAGTTTGATGCTGATGGGATGTTAATAATAATACACAGTGCAACTTCTGAGACAGAATCATAACAGCTGGGAGGAACCACCCTTCCACTAACCCACCAGACAGTTCTTGCTGATTAGCCTGTGCACTCCAATCCACAGACCCTGGCCAAGACACATGGCAACATGAGCAAATAATGGTTAAGAAACTGTTGTCAACCAGGAAGTCCCCGATTGAGTCTTGTCTCTATGATGAATTCTGTAGGGGCGGGCCCAGACATTCTCACAGGCCTGTTTTTAATTCAGCCCAGATTTGGGGGCGGCCTCCACACACTATATTTTCTTTTTCTGAAGGAAGTTTTGTTTATATTTTATTTGTTTGGTTTATTTTTGAGTTCAGCATTTGGGTTTTTAAAAAGATCTGTACCCTTCCCTCCCTAGCCGCATCTCTTCTGACAGTTCCATTTATTTTATGGTTTTTAAATTGAAAAATCATATTTCTTTCCCTTTTTTATAGAATGTTCCATTTTAGCAGGATTGTGGTCTGCCTTGGGGAGACTCCATTGGGAAAACAGGAGATGCAATCCAGTTAATAAATGTTCACTTTCTCAGCCTCCAGTGCCCATCTGCAATTTCGGGGAAATAAAGTGGCCTGCCTTGCATGTGGAGCGCTTTGGATGTTTAACTATGCGATATAAAACAAAGTATCGATATTCTGTTATGAAAAACAGGGTGAAAAACAATGAAATTTTTGTGAGCTGAGAAACAGGCAGGGCTGTCACCTTTTCTTCAGGTAGAAGTCTGCCTAAAATCCAGCAAGGCAAACTCTTGCTTTCCTCACGGGGCTGTGAGCAGGGTTTCCTAGGCCCAGTGCACTCTTGTGTTGAGAGGGTAAAATCTACACGGTACTCAAGCCCCATGGGAAACCTGCCTGGGGCCTTGTTAAGATTGCCAACAGGGCAGGAAACCCCCCCCCCCCTCTCTCAATAGAAATTTATTTCTCCCGCCTTTCTCACTGAGACTCCAGGTGGATTATATGGTGCAGGTCAGTGTCATCAGTAGGACGAGATGTCTTATAAATAATGTCATAGGACTAGCTTTACAGCAGTCTGAAACAAAGTGAGTGGAATGAGCGGAAGTGGGCAGTTGAAGCTTTTCATGGCATGAAGTTAAGAAAGACTGCCTGATAATTGCTTGTAGACTAAACTTACATCAAAGGGACAGCTAGTGGGACTAGTTTAAAAGTCGGCAACCCTAGGCCTTGCGCACCAGGTCCATAATTCCTGCCTTGTAAATTGCAAACCTTCTGCCCACTGGATTGTCTTTGTGAATTTCCTGCATTGCGCAGGGGTTTGGACTAGATGACTCTGGAGGTCCTTTTTAGCTCTGTGATTCTACGATTCTAATCTTGGTGCATTCTTCACTGAGAGCATCCCATTTTGATCAAGACCGGTCCCTGCCACACCGGGTGGGGGGGGGGGGGTACGGGCAAAGTGGGGCTTTTGGAAGCCGCACCAAAATAGAGACGCCGCGGCAGGATCACATTGATCCCCTGAGCCGTGGCGCATTCCCTCCCCAGCACGATCAGATGCCAGGGGAAGCCACAGTGGGGAAAGGGAGGCTGCCGCAGTTCAGCCAGGACTCTGGGATGCGCTGGCAGAAGGACACACCGGCGATCCCACGGCCGGGCTTGATGTGGCCATGCTGGAAGGTCCACCTCGGTAGGTGGTTTAGTTTTGCTGTGGCTTTTCGGGCGGAAGGGCCGGATCGGGGACGGGTGCGCAACACTTCCTAGATGTTGCGGTGGGATCGCGCCCGTTTGCTGCGCCCCCGATCCGTCCCTCTCCCGGCCCAAAACCTTTCATGTGACCGGGGCCTCTCATATGCTGATGGGAAATCCGGCTGCATTCCTGGCAGTATGGAACTGTGATGTATTCCTTTCTCTGTGTCTCCCTCCTTGAACTGTGAGTCCAGGTTTCTGGTGGGAATATGTTTAGCAGACACTCCCCCCCCCCCCCTTATCACCCAAAGGTTCTCAGGCCAGGAAATCAAGCCTCCTGCAGAGAGAGTTGTGATGTTTTGTATGGGATATAACACTGATACATTTAAGAGTTATATTAAAAAGGGTGGTGGGGGTCTGTAGGCTGCCAGACTTGGCACCTGTCAAGCTGGGAGCAGGGCAAGAGGAGGCTGGTAACCAGGAGTGGCCCTGGACTGCATGGAAGCCCTTGCTGTTTGAGGAGCAAAGTGGGCTTCTCTATCATCTGCTTTGGACAGATGTGGGATATAGATCTTTTAATAAAGGCCACCGGGAGACCATTTACAAGGCCCTGACCTGGATAGCCCAGGCTAGCCCAATCTCGGAAGCTAAGCAGGGTCGACCCTGGCTACAATTTGGATGGGAGACCGCCAAGGAATACCAGGGTCATGACACAGAGGCAGGCAATGGCAAATCACTTTTGAACATCTCTTGCCTTGAAAACCCTATGGAGTTGCCATAAGTCAGCTGCAACTTGACAGCAACAACAATAATCGAGCTATATCTAGAAACATTTGTAGAGTCCACCATGACCCATTGTACCTGCTGATGTTATGAGGCTCCTTTCTAGCTATCCCTGCAATTTCCTTCATTTGTCACAGCTTACCGGCAGTGCCGAGGCTGAATCTGTGCTCAGTGTTGTTCTGGTCCCAAGTTCAGCGTTCTGACACAAGCTTAGCATCTCCACCAAAACAGTGGAAGAAGATACACCTGCTAAAATTCTTCTGTTCAGCTTTGCAACAACCTTTCAGATCATCTCTTTTTTTCTTGCAGAACCACATTCCAGAAATTTAGCATGCCACTGGTAAGGCTGAGAGGTTGAACGGGTTGCCTTTTACAGCTAGAGTGTGAAAATGTTAAGAGTAGCTGTTCTCTTTTCCGTGTCGTTATTTGTATTTACATTATATTCCACCTTTTCCATTATTTCATTTATTTATTTATTTATTAAATTTCTACCCCCGCCCTCCCGCCGAAGTTCCATTATGGAACTTAAGGCAGCTTGAATAGGGTTCTCAGCAAGCCTCCCACCCAGACGCTGACTAGACTCTCACTTAGCTTCAGCTAGGTTGTATAGTTTCATGTTCTGTCCCACCATTAGTGGTTCAGGTTCTGTTGCTTCCTATGATGTGCATTAGGGAGGAGGACAAAAGGAAGTACTTCTTCACCCAAAGAGTGATTAACACTTGGAATTCACTGCCACAGGAGGTGGTGGCGGCTACAAGCATGGACGGCTTCAAAAGGGAATTAGATAGGCATATGGAGCAGAGGTCCATCAGTGGCTATTAGCCACAAGGTATAGATAGGGGCTCTGGGGCAAGTGATGCTCTGTCTTGGTGTTGGGGGGGTCAACAGTGGGAGGGCTTCTAGTGTCCTGGCCCCACTGGTGGACCTCCTGATGGCACCTGGTATTTTTGGCCACTGTGTGATACAGAGTGTTGGACTGGATGGGCCTTTGGCCTGATCCAACATTGGCATCTCTTATGTTCTTATGTTATGACAGGCCGGAGGGGACCGTATGCTCAAAAAGGCCTGCTATTCGGCTCACTTGTTCTTCCACCTTGCTAGTCAGTGGATTGTTAGTTCGTAGAGAGCAGGTGGTATGGCTGGCAGAAGGCAACCTTTGCCTTTTGTGCGGGCACTACTTTAAGGAAGAGTGGCCTCTCGGAATGAGACACCAGCAGGCAGTGGGTATACAGAGACTACTGGCAGCCATTAGAGCTGTGCAGATGGGCTGACCCACTCTGTTATTTTACAAAATATGTTTATGGATGGTGTTCTAAAGTTACCCAGCTTTTGCTTTGTTGGCCCAAAATATATGTGTCTTTTAAGCCAATTGGTAGATTAGTTGACCAGAGCCATAGCCCATTCATTCACCAGTGAGGGCAAATTCTGATTGGGGAATGAGAATGACAGCCACATCTATAATTTTTTAAAAGCCATTTGACCTAGGTTGTTAGTGTAAACCAGGGGTCTCTGGCTTTTTTGGACCTGCAGTTACCTTTGGAATTCTGACACAGGGTGGTGGGTGTAACTATTAAATGGCTGCCGCAGGAGGCGACACCAACCACAAAATGCCAGAGAATGAAAGTTATACATAACTCTTAATAGTAAAACTTCAACATTTCAGAAGCTCTTTACCAGGATGCCTTTTAATATGAACATATTGTTTAAAAATATTTTCTGGCATATGCACACAGCACAGTGAAGATACTTGTGCTGTGGTGACAGCTGTTGCTGAAACAACTTTTTTAAAAATTAGAAGCCCTATTGGGCAAAAGCCCCACCCAGTCCTGCCCACTTTTTAAAAACACTTGGTGGCCGCCCTGGTGCCCATAGGCACCACGTTGAGGAGCCCATGTGTAAATGGAGAACAAGAAAAAAAGGTTGGGAAAATTACATCTTTAAACAAGAGGAGAAGAAGAAGAAGAGATTGGATTTATACCCCGCCCTTCACTACCGAAAGGTGTCTCAGAGCGGCTTACAAACTCCTTTCCCTTCCCCTCCCCGCAACAGACACACTGTGAGGTGGGTGGGACTGAGAGAGCTCTGACAGAAACTGCTCTTTTCCAAGGACAGGTCTTGTCAGAACTATGGCTTGCCCAAGGTCATCCAGCCAGGTGCAAGTGGAGGAGTGGGGAATCAAACCTGGTTCTCCCAGATTAGAGTCCGCGCACTTAACCACTACACCAAACTGGCGCTCTCTCTTACTTTTCTTTTTTCTTTTTTTACCGGCAGCTTCTGTTTATGGATTTTTGTGCTACCTCATTCACCTCAAAAAGGCATTTGCACTTAGAAAAAGATTTGTGATATGCTGATGTAATTAAAAGCTGACTCAGTAGCCTGCTTCAAAGATTCCATTTGATTAATTGGGAACTCCTGAACCAAATGGGCAAGTACAGAGTAGCGCACACCTGCCCATGTGCGCCTCTCATTCTGGACTCTTCTACGCTTGCTTTCCTGTTTCGCAGAAGCAGGTGGAAAGCCATCAGCCCCAAAGAGCCACATTTACTTCCATTCCTGATAGGAGGCCTTTACCTTGGGGAGGGTTGGAGCTTGCATGTTCCTCTGGTGCTGGCTGTTCCAAGGTGGGAGCAACCTGCCTGCCACAAGACCCACCAGGCAAGGGCCTTATGGAAATATATGGCAGCAGGTGCCACATTGGGAATGGTGCTCAGAAGAGCCACAGGTGGCTCCTGAACCACTGAGTGAGTATAACTGCTGCAACCACTAGGAGCAGTGGAGAACTGCTGAGCCCATTGAAAGAAGGGCAGGATCAAAATGAGATGGATGGGTCTTGGGTGGTGGTACCATAAAGGAGTTCCCTTGATCAGCCTTCGAGAAAATGAAGGCGAATTCAGACTTGAGGGGCCATCCTGTACTCTTAAGAGAAAGTGTCTTCATGTGTTCCTCGTTGCTGTGTGTTGAAGAGAGACCGACCATTACTGTGTCTTACCAAGCGGATTGTCTGCCATGTTACAGTTGTCACAATATCTTGTCCCACTTTTTGGTTACTGAGCGTGGTCCAGGATGCTATTAGCCGCAAGGTATAGATAGGAACTCTCAGTCTGGGGCAAGTGATGCACTGTATTCTTGGTGCTTGGGGGGGGGGGGGCAACAGTGGGAGGGCGTCTAGTGTCCTGGCCCACCTGGTGGACCTCCTGATGGTACCTGTTATTTTTGGCCACTGTGTGACAGAGTGTTGGACTAGATGGGCCATTAGCATGATCCAACATTGGCTTCTCTTATGTGCAGACCCGCATTCTCAAAGCAGGCCTTAGAAACCCACTGTACAGAACCAACCTCTTCTTGACAGTTTCCCCCCTCTTAACTAGAGCTAATGGTCTAATGCATAAATAAAGCGACCTGGCTAGCAATACTCTGAAATACTTCACAAGATTCAGTAATCCCAATGAAGGGAGCATTGACTCTCAAGAGCTCATACCCCAAACTCTTGTTGGTTTCTAAGGTACTACTGGGCTTGAATCTAACTTGTATAAGTGGCCATTGGAAATGAGTGATCCACAAAGTGGTATTAATGATAAGGTGCTTTTGCAGCACTGGAAGCAATAAAAGGGATGCCCCAAAATAGGATCAAAAACATCAGGAAAATGTTTTGTTGGGGGGGTCATACAAACTATTATTAGCCACAAGGTATAGATAGGGGCTCTGGGGCAAGTGATGCTCTGTCTTCTTGGTGCTTGGGGGGGGTCAACAGTGGGAGGGCTTCTAATGTCCTGGCCCCACTGGTGGACCTCTTGATGGCACTGGTATTTCTGGCCACTGTGTGACACAGAGTGTTGGACTGGATGGGCCTTTGGCCTGATCCAACATTGGCATCTCTTATGTTCTTATGTTCTTATTATGGTGAAGAAATCAGCAGCACTAGATATGCGGGCAATACTGAACACTGAGAAGGCAAGCAAGGTACCCCACTCAGATGGCAGTGGTGGGAGGTACAGAGAGGTCTATCAGTCCTGGAATGCAGTGGAGAATTCAAAGCTGGCAGAGAAATCCAGATGTCCCTGTCATGTACAAGGCAGGGGCTTGAGCACACTTGATGGTACCCAAGACAAGAGCTCTTGGGGGAAGAACTCTTAGTTACAGGTTAATGAGGAAGGAATATGGGGGTGGGGGGGTAGAATTTATCATGGGATTGGAAATGTGTGCTCTAAAGTATACCCAAACAATACAGGGCAGAAGGGAATTCGTCCCAATGGGCCAAACCTGAAGTGTGCTGAACCTAAAGAAATCAAAGAGGATAGACTAAAGAGGGCAGATTCTTCAGAACACGTTACCCTGTGGGATCTTCTTCAATTCCGCAGGACCTGTAAGACGGAGCTTTTCCAACAGGCCTTCGGCTAAGGCGGCTGGCGTCCATGTATGGCCTCCCTGAGGTTTCTGTCTCCCACCCAATAACAGATGGCTATATCCATCCGCACCAACGGGCCAGGGACCTCTCGCAGCCACCCAATTTCTGTCCTTGGGCAGTGACCTCCAATTTTAATGTTCTACTATTGTGTTTTAATATTTCAATCATATTCATTATACTGCTATTAATGTTGTTACCCGCCCTGACCCCGCTTGCGGGAAAGGTGGGCTATAAATACTAAAAAATAAATAAATAAATCCAGACAAGAATGGACTGGGTAGACTCTACAGATGGGTAATGTTTCTATATGGGGCAAAGGATATGCTAGTGGATTGGGTAACGTGATTTTAAGTACTGGTGGAAATGTGATGGGTTTTTCTTTTAACCTTTGGACACCATAAGGAAAGTGGGCTAGAAATACTATAAGTAAATAATGGCAGTGGGGAGGAATCTTTTGGGACCAAAGGTGCACTGATGTCATCAGCAGAGGTCCTTAATTTGTGCTCACTTCTAGGTGCCATTGTTTTGGGCGAGGCCTTGCCGCTTGCCTCCTCAGGCAAGAACTCCTGTTCTTCAGCCAATGAGCTCTCATTAGGTGTGGCGAATTTTATCTCCAAGCTCTGCCTTCGTCCTCTGCAGGCCAGAGATTTCCTCCATCACACTGACGCAAGTGCAGTGCACCTCAGGGTCTGCTGGGCCCTGAACACCAGAATTGGAGTTCAGGGTAACAAAGTCCTGGCATTATTTTTTATTTATATATCCAGACATATGCTATTTGTTTATTTAAAATAGTTGTGTGCTTGCTTTTCTCCTGAGCATCTGGGGGAGGTGGGGAGGTGCATCCTTTTTGTTTTAAAAACAAACATTGCACTGATTATGAACAGGCAGCTGTGCTTTTGGTTGCACAAAATGGAAATAAAAGAGGGGGCTTGAAGTGATACTCGGTATTAGCAGAGCAGCAGGGATTGTGCAAGGTCAGAAAGGGTTACTAAGATTTCTGTCCTTCACGCTCTCTCCTTTCATAAACAAAAAAAAATTGTCTAGCGAATTCCTTAGAAGGGGGATTTCTGCAAACTTGAACAAGGCATTGAACAAAGAGAGGGACTGAATAAGGAGAGGGGAATCTATAGTGTAAGGGGTGGCTCCAGGATGGGTGAAAGATACTCTGAGATGCTCGTTCAGACCACCTTGTGGGAAGGTGAGACATTCTGTTTAGAGGGAGCCAACTGAAAGGATCCAGATGTGGAGCCATAATTGGGAAGGAGATGTGCATTAGAGGTTGGACTGCCTAAGCAATTTGTGGGATGTTCAGATACATGCATTTCAGCAGTGCAAGTATGCTCTTGCATATGTCCTCATCCCTGTGGTGATATCATTGCTTGATGACTTGGTGCCTTCCCAGGATCTGTCTGAAGTCTGGATTCTTGGCTTTGGTGTTCAGATTCCTGGTCTAACTCTCTGCACACATCAGTTGGTGGAGCAGCAGGTTTCTAGTTCTCTGCTAGGCTTATTCTATCTGGCTGTTCTGCCTGTAAGAGCAGTGGTCCTCTACCCTAGGGGTTTGGTGACTGGTTTCATCTTAAACTTTGATTTGTTTTTAGTTGCTTCTTTGCCCTCAGTCCATCTATGCCAGCCCCATTGCAGCAGATGAGGACACCCAGCTGTAGTTCTGTGCTCTTTTAAGAGCAGCCCATTTGATTGTGCCATGACTGATGAGTGCTTTGTGCAGGAATGTATTTCACTTGCAGAGAGGTAGGGTGGAATTGGGTGGGGGTGTGTGTTCACTGTCTGGGCAGAGGCTGTCTCTGATGAATGGATGGTGGGAGTTCCCAAGGCGGGGGAGCTGATGTTCTGCTGAGAGGTGCGCCTCTTGAGATAATTGCCCCAAGCGCTGCTGCCCCATCTCTGTTGCTTTCTCCATAGGAACTTCGGCCTTTGATACGATCTCAGTGCAGACCAGGTTGAGGGAGAAGGGTCAGAATATCAGGAGGCAACATCATCTTTGCCTCAGGGGCCTTGGGAGCAGCACAGCTTCCATGGCTTCAGAAACCTCACCCTTCTCTTCTCAGGAGTATGTTGGCCCCTGGGAGGAATAGCAAACAGAAACCAGGGCTAAACAATCTCAAATCCTGTGAGCCAGAGGCAAACGGTGTGGCTGAGAAAGATGGTTCATTGTGTTTTGTTTTGCTACCCACCCCTCCTTCCTCTCCGTGCAGGAAAAACTGCCTCCATGTGTTTGCCACTCTCCGGGTTCCTAAGTCCCCCTTGTGCACACATACACACACCTTATTGTACGATACTTACAGATGGGAGTACCAGTGACTGCCTACCTCCCAGTATGAAGGCAGTCACAGCCAGGGTAGTCAAGTGCTTTGTGAGTCAAAAAAATACCACATAACTAAGAACAGTAAGAGCAGCTTTGTATCCTGCTCTTTTCTAAAAGCTTTGGTTGGTAATGTTATGCTGAGAATGCGCCCTGGTAAGTCTTAATCCATGTGGTGGGGCATTGCCCCAAGTTCACTGCTTCCAGAATTTCCTTTGGTACACACGGGTGTGTTCTAAAGTACAAATAATCCATGCTGTGACTTAGACGAAGAGAGCATTCCCAAGTGCACTGTGACTTGTACCACCTTCACAGTGCAATCCTAATCAAATTTACTCAGGCATAAGTCCCATTGATTTTAATGGGACTTCCTTCCAGGTAAGTACAGCTGAGAACGGCAGCCTTGCAAGGGATATTCCTTTGGACTTATGTTCTTTGTCACGCTAACCCTGTTGGCTGTCTTTGCAGGCTGAGAAAAAAGCCAAGGTCATTGCTGGGATGAATGCAGTGGAGGAGACACCACGGACCGAGCCCCAGAAGGAAGAAGAGGCCAGCCCACCCGCCTTGCAGCAGCCCACCGACCCTGCCTCTCCCAATGTGGCGACTACACCGGAACCTGTGGGGCCCGATGCTGTGGACAAGGGCATATCCAAGTCGGCCGATGATGAGCCAGAATACGAGGTGCAATACATTCTTCCCTCTGTGTTCCTGAGCTCTACAAGAGTCTCAGATCTCCTTGCACTTGCAGTCCTTGGCACCTTGCAGCCGCCCTCAGCTCTCAGTGCATTCCTGACCTTCGGTGTCCCTAAGGGCAGGGCATCTTTGCTTTGCATTAGCTATGTCAAAGGGGGAATTTGTACAAGGCACTTTCGCCTGCACATCTTTATTCCACCTTTGTATGTGACTCATAGAGGGAGAATCTGCCTCTTAGTGCTCTTGCTGCTGCTTTACATTTGCACAGCGCCAAATGCATGCTAGACCCTTTGCAGAGCTCAGATAGGGCATGGTCCCCTTGTGGTAGAAAAAACGAGAGGTCTGGAATGTAGAAGTGAAAGTAAAGGTGGGGTTGGGGAGAGTGAAGTGGAGGGGGGTGGTGAGGAAAGGTTTTACTGGTTTTAAGGCAGGAAAAGGGAAGGAAGAGGCTTAATGACTATGGGAAAAGGGAAGGCCAGGCATGATGGCAGGAACGGAGGGAAGGTCTGATCCAGCAGGGTTGTTCTTATGAGGCAACTAGAGATGTACTCACTAACCATGTACGGAGAGACAAAGAGAAGTGCAGCTGCTGCTATTATCGTATATACTTGGGGTAAAAGCATTTCCACTCGGGACAAGAATCTTGACGTTACAGGCAGTGAGATGAGCGTGGCAGAGGCACCCTTCCCTGGCAGAACCCCCCCCCCCTTCTTCACATCTGTTTCCCCCTTCCCATTGCCTCAGTTTCCCTCTCTGTTCTATCATGCCTAAGATAACAAGCCCAGCCCTCTTTGCGTGATCCCATGGTCTCTCATATCCACCCACAGGATGGCCGGGGATTTGGGATCGGGGAGCTGGTCTGGGGGAAATTGCGTGGATTCTCCTGGTGGCCAGGCCGCATTGTTTCCTGGTGGATGACTGGCAGGAGCCGGGCTGCTGAGGGCACCCGCTGGGTCATGTGGTTCGGCGACGGGAAGTTCTCTGTGGTAAGTGGCTCAGCGGCACGTGGGTGGTTCTGAGGGTCGTCATGTTAACTGTTCTCTGCTGCAGCATCCTAGCTTCAGCTCCCACTTTCCCTAAAGAAACTGCCCTCACTTGCACCCTGAGATATGCCACTGACAGCTGTGACAGGCGGGTCCTGCTGTTCAGTCCATGACTGGCTTGTGAAGTACAAGGGTTTGGCTCCCAGAACTCCCCTGTCTGCCTCCACTCAAGGGCCACCGCAGAAGACTAGAGCTGAGTGAAGCCTGGAGACTTGAGGGTACATCTTTGTTCCCCCTTTGTATGTGACTCATTTGGAGGCTGTTGCAGGAAACAGGCATTTTGATCGGAATGATGGCCTCCAGAAATGGGGCCGTTTACTTTGAACAACTTGGTGGAGACACTTTTCCCCAACATGTTCTCAAAGAGTCATGTTACTGGCCACCTGTCACTGTATGTTGGTCAAGGGAAAAGCATGGCACCCAGAAGGTCCACTAGAAAACTGTGGCCGTGGCACTTCTGATCTTGTGGAAAAAATTATGTAGAATGTGGTAACGTCGTGCATACATTGGAGTACAAACCAACTGTTTAAATGTTATCTTGTGCCTGGCATGATGCACGGGATGATGGAAAGCCAGGGTTGAGACAGAGGTTCAGCATCCAACATCTGCTGCTGTTGCTGGACATGTTCCCTGTGCTTTTCTGCTCTCTGTTTGGGGAGGGAGGGTGAGCTTGTGTTGCTCAGGAGGGCCACATTTCTCTGAAATGTTTGTGAGAGCAACTGAATCTCTTCCTCTATGATGAAACAGAAAATGGCTGTTCCATCACCCCCTTAAGAGTTAAGGTTTGTCTTCACCATACAGGGATCCTAAGTAATTGTTTAGGCTTACATTTGTGCAAAGCAATACAGTGTGTCGCCTAAACATTAGTTTGATTGCTAACTTCATCCCAGAGTCTTGCACAGCGATTTCATCGCAGGCTGCCTTATTTTCTTTTACCTGGTTATTTTGGGCGGGATGGAGGGGTGGGTGGGTAGGGAGCTTTGTATCACATTTCCCTTTCTCTTGTTTCTGGCAGGTCTGTGTGGAGAAGCTGCTGCCACTCAGTTCCTTTGCCAGTGCATTCCACCAAGCTACATACAACAAGCAGCCCATGTATCGGAAGGCCATTTACGAGGTGTTGCAGGTAAGCGTTGCGCTGGTTCATTTGCTGAGCTCTAACCAGCCTGTGAGAGCTTTCTGGAAGTGGTGGCAGTATAAGACTGTTATGATGGGAGTAGGTGGGAGTCCTTCACCTGGAAAACATTGTCTGTATCCCAGGCTAATTGCTCCACAGAGCACAGTAAGGGAACATCTGTCCACCAGCCCCAGACTACCTGGAATGTGTTTGTCACAAGCACAGAGAAAGTACACTGCAGAAAGCCATTTGTGGCATGAATGAGATTGCTCGTGCAAGTGAGCCAAGACATGTATTATAGAAAGAGAGGCAACACAAAATAAAACCAAAATAAACTACCATTCCAGAGTCAACAGCCATCGAGCCTGTGTAGAGATTCCTTCCCATCCTCTCCTGTCCTGTTCAGCACCCTGTCTCTAGCTGTGGGAGCCCCTAAATTGCATTGTGGGCGGGCTTCTGCTTCTGACCGCAGTGAGGCAATGGAAATTGAGTTGAATCAAAACCTGAGTTGAATCAAAACCTGACCATCCACCTGTTCACTTTGCAGGTGGCCAGCAGCAGAGCGGGCAAGATCTTTCCCTCCTGTCCAGAGAACGATGAGACGGATACATCCAAAGTAGTGGAGATGCAGAACAAGCAGATGATTGAATGGGCCTTGGGGGGGTTCCAGCCTTCTGGCCCCAAGGGTCTGGAGCCACCCGAAGGTAATGGGGCCAGGCTAAGGATGCAGAGTTTGCAAAAGGAAGAGCTGGGGTACAAAGGGGCCTGCTTCTGGCCCACTGGTCTTTTGCTCTTGGCTGCAGTGGCATTGAAGGGAAGGGGGTGTTTGTAGCCATCTGGCCCCTAGCCCTCCAGGGCACAGATCAGTCCCAGGTGCTCAGTGCACCAACTCGTGCCATGAAGCAGGTGTCCTGGCCAAGGGACCAGACATTGGTCAGCGTTTAAGGCCTTGGCATCTGACCCGGCTCCTGCGCTGATGCTCTTCTTCCCATGCTGCAGAGGAACGCAACCCCTACAAAGAAGTTTACACGGAGATGTGGGTGGAGCCGGAAGCTGCTGCCTATGCCCCTCCTCCGCCAGCCAAAAAACCAAGGAAAAGCACAGAGAAGCCTAAGGTCAAGGAGATCATAGATGAGCGCACCAGAGGTATATCCGGGGTGGGCAGGGGGGGGGCTGCGGTGGCTCTGCAGTAAGCGGCATGAGGGGGCTGGCTTGTCCCCCTCCCCTGCTTTTGCTCTGTCACCTTCCGAGCCTCTTCTGGGGGAAGAAGGATGGCAAGGAGCTCTAGGGGAGCAGGCAAGCAGTCGCCACATGTACACAGAAAGCTGCTTCATCCCAGAGACAGATCACTGGTCCACGTAGAGGCTTGCTGAGCCCGCAGTCCTTGAATCCCGGGAGCTTTTGAGGGTGGAACCTGAGAAATGTTGCAGAGGCTGGAACATCACAGAGGGCTCCCCCCGTGACACTCTAAGGGATTCCCACAGTCTCTGTGGTAAAGACTGTAGAGACTGGAGGAATTCCTCTGGCATTGTCACGATTATTATTAGTATTTACAGAATGTAGACCCTTCCTTTATGCTCTGGTCAGAGCTACTGGGGTGGATTACCGAGTGACATCACAGCATCCCACCCCCACCAGTTTTTCTAACCCCGCTCATTGGAGGAAGCAGAGGCAATTGAGGGCAGGGGTGGGAGTTTGCCTGCCATGGGCGGGTGCCTTGCAGCCCTGTTTGCGTAGCTTGGTCTTGGCTGTCCCTGGCAGCATCCTTCTGGCACCGGAGGCAGAGGAGGATAAAGAGGAGAGAGGAGATGCCATGACAGCCCATCAAAAGCCAAGGCTGCCCTGTCTGGTTGACTGGGGAATGTGGGACCCGTCATCACTAGAAGAAGAGACTGGGGCTTTGGGGAAAGATGAAAAGCTTTGTGATCCCAGAAGGTATCCCTACAGGAGTAGTGCTGCTGGCCCAAGAGTGACTGAAGACATGGAGGAGGTTGTTGCGGCTTGACTCATTGAACGTTAGAGACCTGTGTCTATGTTTTTATGAAAGCCACTTTGTAAAAAATCTGCAGTTTGTTTTAAGCCCTGGATACTGTCCTTATAGGGGCTGCAGGTTGGGCTGATGGGGGCCAGCGGCATCCCTAAGTTGATTATGTGGATAGGAGGAAGCCCCACTCCCCTCAGTGACAGATACAAGAAGGAAGACAGTTGATAGTTCTCATCCAGATATTGGTTGTGGGTTTGAAAGTACAGAAGCCCACGGTTAGGTTCACCCAAGCCCATTAGGGTAATGACCCCCCTCTTCCGCCTCCTCCTTACCTGCTGTATGTGGACAACCTTTCCCCCTCTTCAGCCTCCACTTCCATCCCAGCTTCATCTTCTTTTTCTGTCCACTCTGCCTCACTTGCCCGTCTCTGACTCTCTTGACTGTCTTGTGGCTGCTTCCTCCTCCACGTGACTCCCCATCCCTGCTGCCTTCTCTCTCTCTCTCTCTCTCCTCTCTCTCTCTCTCTCTCTCTCTCTCTCTCTCTTATGCCCCCTTCCTTTCCTGCCTCTGCCAACTTCGCCAGCTCTGCCCACTCCTTTTCTGCCTGCCCATCTTTCCTCTCTCCCTTTTTGTCACCCTGTTCTGTCTGAGGCCGTGGGGGCCTCCCATGGCCTCAACCCCAGCCGGAGCGGTCGTTTGGCTTCGGCAAGGGAATGCTGGGGCCTGCCAGCTTGCTGGTTTCAACCATCACTAACACCAGGGAGCTGCCATGCTTGGCCCTGGTGGGGCTCTTCCAGGGCAGCCGACCCAATGCACCCGTCCTCCAGGCTTCTTGGGGTGCTGACTGGCCAGGTAAGGTGCTCCTGCCCCCACTCTTCCACACCTCGTCAGGCCAGTTTTGCTGTGGTCCCTTCCTGTGGAGGGAGCAAGGGGTTGGCAAGGTTTCCAGAGTTCCAAGGAGCCTACGGATGAGGAGGTCACCCCCTGTTAAAGGCATGAAGGGCACAAGGGCCAGGGCTTAGTGGCAGGGCGTTGGCTTTGCACACAGAAAGTCTCCAGATCTGTCTAAAGTAGCAGGAAAGACCTTCCTCTATAACCAGCTAACACACCACTTCATTTTCCTAGAGCGTCTTGTTTATGAGGTCCGACAGAAATGCAGGAATATTGAAGGTGAGCCTGTGCGTTTTGTTGCCTCTGCTCTGCTGTAGGTGGACTCTTCCCCGGCAGGTGCAGGAAGACTGCAGGGTTTTCAGTCTTCAGTTCATCCGCAGTAGCTGCTCTGCTGCAGGCAGTGGAGGTCATGGAGGCCTGGCTGCAGCAGAGCATGGTGTGGGTGACGAGAGCATGCCCTGTTCCGATGCAAAACCAAATGAGGCGCTGTCACAGGGAGGGTTTTGTGTGCCATTCCATGCAGCTGCCAGCTCTGACCCATCCCAAGAGAACGATGATCAGCCACACCAAGCTACTGCTGGGTGTACTTTTGGAGGGGAGGGCTCGTGGCTGACAAGTGGAGAAGGCGGCCACTGTCACTGTCTCTCTCCCCTCTCCCCTCATTGTAATATTTCCTCTTCCTCCGCTTAACCACACCCATCCCTTCTCCCCAGATATCTGCATTTCCTGTGGAAGCCTCAACGTCACCCTGGAACACCCTCTCTTTATTGGAGGAATGTGCCAAAACTGCAAGGTAAGGGAACAAGTCGAAGGCCAGTCAAAGTCAATGCCTAGTGAATTCAGAAAGGGGGTGTGTGAGTTTGAGGATGGTGAATCGGAGTGCCAGAAAAAGTAGGAAAAGCTGGTTGGTGCAAGAAAGGCTGCTTGCTACCTTTAAAGTTTCCCAAATGCCCTCTGTGTTCCGAACATCTTCATTCTTCTTGAAGGAAAGTTGTGGAATCGTTATAAGTCTCGGCAATCCAGGTATCCAGTCCGGCTTTGTCTATGACTAGTTATTGTAAGATTTCCTTTGCCGAAGAACTCCAGGATTCAAAACGCATCAGGATTTTGGAGGAAATTGTTTTTTAAAAAAAAGTGAGGGGAGGGGAACTTTGTCCTAGAGATCTAGAAGCCAAAACAGGCCCCTTCCTCAAAGATGGGTTGTTCACAGGGTTTGTCCAGACTTGTCAATTCGGACAAAGGCATTCTGGTTTTCTGTGGGTTTCCTTACCTGGGTATTGCCAAGGCTCCAAAAAACGAGAGACACTTTCAGATAAAATGTTAAGATTTACCACACAAAAAGGCATGGAAAAGTCCTCTTGTGAAAGACAAGTCTGCATCACAGTGTGATCTGTCAAGGGTCTGAGGGAGGAGGCTGCGAATGTTCAAGGAGGGAATCAAAAATGTTCTGTCCAACATCTTGGAAACTGCACATAGATTAGGGAGAACTGGATTGGAGGCCGTGTTTTTGCTTTGGGCTCATTGAGTGGTTTGGGGAAGTCCTGCCCTCTCGGATCACCATCTGTAAAGTGGGGAAATGGGAACCATTGGGGGGGGGGGGGTAACTAACCTCTTGCCCAGGCAACTAACCTCACACCCTTGCCCTCCCCCCCAGAACTGCTTTCTGGAATGCGCCTACCAATACGATGATGACGGCTATCAGTCCTACTGCACCATTTGCTGTGGAGGCCGTGAAGTCCTCATGTGTGGAAACAACAATTGTTGCAGGTGGGCCAAAGGGCAGGGCAGCCAAGAGAAGGTCCCTTGTCTTGTTACTCCCATGTAGGAAGCCCTTGACTTAAGGAGAGATGAGTGAATGTATCAGTCGCTTCAGAGGTAGCTCCCTTCTTGTTGTGGGGAGTAGGCCCGTGGTGTGTGTGGGGAATTTAATTATGTAGGCAGGATGCTCTTCAGGAGGTAATGGGTTCAGAAAGGCAGTTCAGGAGTTGAACAAGGCAAAAGAAGTCCCCGTTAGTCCTCTGGAGAATGGCTAGGTTGAACGTGTACATGGGACTCATAGCTCGTGCTGAAAACTGGCGTTGGCCAACAACACCAGTCATGTCTTCCAGACTGGCCAAGTGGTTCAGCCCTCCCAGAGCCCTGGGTTCTATCCGCCTAGGCCCAAGCACTCTCCAGGCACAGCCCTGACCGTCTGGCTGTGTCTCCACAGGTGCTTCTGTGTAGAGTGTGTGGACCTGCTGGTGGGCCCTGGTGCAGCTCAGGCAGCCATCAAGGAGGATCCCTGGAACTGCTACATGTGCGGCCACAAGGGGATCTATGGCCTGCTCCGGCGGCGGGAAGACTGGCCATCGCGCCTCCAGATGTTTTTCGCCAACAACCATGACCAAGAGTTTGTGAGTGCGACATGGGGAGCGAGGGGCGAGGGGGAGACCAGAATGGAGTCCTGGATGTCCCTGCCGCCAGTTAGCAGAAGGAGTCCGTGCCCTCCAGTGTTCCTAGCTGCTGGCAACACAATCTTTGCTTTGTTGGCTTCTTGGAAGCCACCTGCTTTTACTTGTCATTCAGGGGTGTTTCGTTTAGGGTCCGGTGGGTAAGCCCTGTGCTTATATGAAAGCCCCAGGGAACCCTCTCTGTTTGTCTGGGCCCTGTCTTAACTCCGTCTGCCTCATGCTGCTGTGTGTCTTGCCAGGACCCACCAAAGGTTTACCCTCCAGTCCCTGCTGAAAAGAGGAAGCCCATCCGGGTGCTCTCGCTTTTCGATGGCATTGCCACAGGTGAGCCCTGCCCTGAGCTTTCTCCGCCCGTAGAAGCGCAGTGGTTTCCAATGTGCGTATATCATGGGATATCAGGGAAGGATCGCGATCAGAGGGGCTCAGTGATCCACTAGAAGAAATGTAGGCGGGTCTGCCTGCCGTTGAAGGGAAGGAATTTTATTTTGCCCTACTTGCTTTTAAATGCGTACGCTGCTTTTCTTAAAATAAAACGCGTTAGCCCTGGGTGGCCCTGGCTCTGCAGACAGTGAAACTGTCTCTCTCTTCCTCTCCGGCTTGCTGCCAGGCCTGCTGGTGCTGAAGGACTTGGGCATCCAGGTGGACCGGTACATCGCTTCCGAGGTGTGTGAAGACTCGATCACGGTTGGGATGGTCCGACACCAGGGCAAGATCATGTATGTTGGGGACGTCCGCAATGTCACCCAGAAACACGTACGTGGAGCGCTTGGGGGGGGGGGGAGTGGCTCCCCTTCCCTCTGTGTCGCTGGGACTGGCCCGGCACCTCAAGACGCTTCCTTTTCCCTCTCGCCTGACTTTCGCATCTCTGCATTACAGATACAGGAATGGGGCCCCTTTGACCTGGTGATTGGAGGGAGCCCCTGCAATGATCTCTCCATCGTCAATCCTGCCAGGAAGGGCCTTTATGGTGGGTACCACCTCCCGGCCTGCGCCTCAGCAGGGGCCCTGCTCAGGTCACCTGTTTTCAGACGTTGTAATGCCATCTAGATTATGAGCCAGTTGAAGTAAGAATCTGCACTTTGATTTCCCCCAAGAGTGAGTACAAGAGGGTGATGGAAGAGCTGCAAGCATAAAACAGACGGCTATTAGTGACAGTCATTGCTCATTCCACACGAGCGGAACTCTTAATATCGATGGGGAGAGGGGACCAGTTAGTTGTGTCATTCAAATCAAACAAATATTGTGGATGGAGCACTAGCTTCGTGCTCCATAGAGCAGAGGCACATGGATCTAAGGAAAGGTGGAGGGCTTTGTGAGAGGCGGTTCGACTCTGCTGATGCTGGGGGCAAGGTGTGCACATCTTCTTGGCTCTTGCCAGTGCTAACTTGCTGCTGCTCATGTTTAAAATGGTGCTGGAGAAACAGAACTGACCGCCGAGCCTTGCTGTAGTTGTCGAAATCATCAGCTAAATTCACAGAGTCCAAGAGTGCCTAGCGTATTGCCTCTTCACACATTTGTCCAAAAGAATAAAGGTGGCTTTCTTCTGTTTTTAAAAAAATGCAAGAAAATTTGTCAGTTTTGTTTAGGAACTTCCAAAAAACCCTTTATGGAGGTCTTGGCCAACATGCCAGTGTTTTGTAAACTCAAAGTTCAGAGGAGCCTGATTCACCATTCAAGTTGTAAGTTTCCCTGCCTCTCCCTGTCTTTGCTTTTTTAACCCAGAGGGGACAGGGCGGCTCTTCTTTGAGTTCTATCGTCTTCTGCACGAGGCCCGGCCCAAGGAGGGAGATGACCGGCCCTTCTTTTGGCTCTTTGAGAACGTGGTGGCCATGGGCGTCAGTGACAAAAGAGACATCTCTCGCTTCCTAGAGGTGAGGGGGGTGGGGCTTGACCCTTGGAAATGTCTCTGGACAGAAGACCCAAACCTTGCATGCCACTGCAAAGGACCCATCCACCCTAGAGACAAGGACCACATGGCTAGAAGGCTGTGCTGGGTCTGAAACAAAGCAGCTAATGATGGGGACAAGAGAAATGCTGCCTGACTATGGCCAAGAGGCAGAAGCTGTGGTTTTTTCCCCTCTCTCTCTCTCTGCTTCCCTCAGGTACAGGGAGTCCCTCTTGCCACTAGAGGGCAGTAGAGTTTTTACAGGGCAATCCAGGCCACTTGTCTGTGGTGGCCCTTGTTAATTTTATGCACATTTGTGTTTCTAAATGGAATGCATGATGTTCATGCCCTTTCGCCTAACTTAAGGGCTGGGTTGTAAGTAAATAAGTAAAAGTAATTCTGTAGTGCATTTTGCACTACTGTGCCATGTGACTTGTCTTCCTTCCTTCCTATCTTTCCGGGCTACAGTCCAACCCCGTGATGATCGATGCCAAAGAGGTCTCTGCAGCTCACAGGGCCCGGTACTTCTGGGGAAACCTGCCTGGCATGAACAGGTTGGTCAGTGGCCCGGCCCAGCTGCCTCCTCCCTCCCCACTTTCCAGCCAGTTCCCATGTAGCCCAGGGAAGGGACAAGACTCTTACATAATCCGTGGAGTGCCACCCGTGTATTTCACAGACGAAGCTGAATAAGAATAGGCTTTTAAGGAAATGGTGGGGTCCTTCTGGGCTACCAGTCCTTCACGTACTTGTCTGAGAAGCATGAGCTTGGCCAGAATGGAGGTTTTGCCAGGGAGAGCGAGATCAGCATTCATGTGACCCTACTCAGCGGAATTGTGGATTTTTCTTCCAGGCCACTGGCTTCAACTGTGAATGATAAGTTGGAACTGCAGGAGTGTCTGGAACATGGCAGGATAGCGAAGGTGAGCATGGGGAGATGTGTGTCTCATAGAGCTGTCAGGACAGGAAAGGGGCAAAGGAAAATTGTCTGGAGTTCTCTGTGAACTGCTGTGGAGGGGTGGGGTAGACAAACAAAACAGTATAAGGTATTTCCCCTTCTCTCATAGCCCCAGTGGCCAACTTTTGAAAAGATGCAAACTTCCTTTGGCTGCTGCTAGGAATGCCTAGCATAGCAACCCTTTTTGTGCCAGGTAGCCAAAAATGGGGTTTGTGGGATGTACAGAAGACCAGGAATGCACTGAAGAAGCAGTAGGAGGGGGGAAGTGGTGGAAGGGTGAAACACTTGGATTAGTTGGGAGGCAGGATAGGAGAGGCATCTGAGGCAGTATGGACACCTCCTGCCATTCCTTTCTTTCTGGCCGTCTCCCCTGTCCAGTTCAGCAAAGTCCGAACCATCACCACTCGCTCCAATTCCATCAAGCAAGGCAAGGATCAGCACTTCCCCGTCTTCATGAATGAGAAAGAAGATATCCTGTGGTGCACTGAGATGGAAAGGTGGGAGTTGTACTGATGGGGAATAGAGAACCTTCTGTGGTCCAGAGTAGCAGCTTGGTGGGAATTTTAAGCAGGCAGGGTTTAAAAATAAATAAATCTGCTGTTCATGTCTTCCATTATCTTAATTGGCTGGGTCAGACACGGCTTTCTTCATTCCTGGTTCACCTTCAAGTGAAATGACCCCATTTCCCAGTTTGAGTCGCTTCCAGGCCTTTCTCCCAAGGAAGTTCTAGAACTGTTGTTTTTTTTACTCCCCTCTCTGCGTCACCAAGAATTCCCAAGATCCAGCATGGTCTCCTAATTAATCCTTCTGAAAGCTATCAGATGCTTGGGCAGGCTTCTTGGGGCTGCCTTCCAGCCAACCTACCATCCTGGCCAATTCCTCTACGGTTTTTTTTTTTTAACCTCTTTGCAAATTATTTTTCCCTAGCAAATCTTCATTTTGCTTGAAAGAGCAGGGCCCCAGTATAGCCCCCAAGACTCTGATTGATTCCTGTCCGTCCATGTTTCCCATGGCATGTCTCCAAAGATCATCAAAGTGTGTGGTCCAGTGTTCCCTCTAAGCTGAGTTAGTGTGAGCTAGCTCACAGTTTTTTAGCCTCCGGCTCACACATTTTTGTCTCAGCTCAGGAAGGATGGCTCCAGAGCCAACCAATTTATGCCGTAGCCAAATCGCTCGCTCACAACTTTAATGCCAGGAGCTCACAAAGTAGAATTTTTGCTCACAAGACTCCACAGCTTAGAGGGAACATTGGTGTGGTCTAGTTGCTGGGCCAGCAGGCACTGGTGGTAATTGGCCCCTCCTTGCCCTTTTCTTGTGTCCACAGGGTCTTTGGCTTCCCGGTCCACTACACAGATGTGTCCAACATGAGCCGCCTGGCTCGGCAGAGACTGCTGGGTCGCTCCTGGAGTGTACCGGTGATCCGCCACCTCTTCGCCCCGTTGAAGGAGTACTTTGCCTGCGTTTAAAGAGACGCACCCACAGAACTGGCAAAGCGGAGGGAGGAGTCTCAAACACAACCATCCCCGGGAACAGAAGAGAAGTGGCACCAGAACGGAGGAGGTGGCTGGTGGGTTGAGAGGGAGGGAGAGGACGGCCCCCACACGTGTGCCGGCTCCTGCCGCCCGAGTCTTCGCCCATCCTCTCCCCAATTTGAACCACCCTAAATCAAACCAACCAGTCCCACTTTCTGTTGGTAACCCTTTAATTTTCCTGCTCTTTCTGGATGGGTTTGTCTGTTAGTTTGGTTTCTGCCTCTCCTCGGCTGAGCCCCAGCAGTGCGGGTTTGTCGCCGGCACTGCTGAAACAGAGATAACGCCAGCCAAGCCCAAAGCTGAGCGGGCCTGGGGGCGACATCACCCCTGCTCGGTTTAGGAGCACAAAGCAGGGCGCGACGGGGCCTCCTTGCGTCTGCCAGCACCGTTCCCGGGGTGAGCGCAAGCAGGGAAGCCGCAAACCCCGCCAGCCCCTCCTCGGCCCCCCCTCCCAGCCACACACTTTTCTACAGTATTTGGGTGCCTACGACACAGGAGACCTTGATTAGCCCAGCCCCTACAGCCGCTCTTACCTCTTGTTTACAGTTTATATATATGTGAGAGTTATGTGAGAGAGATGTCTATATATAAAAGGTACTGTTACTACTGTACAACTGACTTTCATAATGGTGCTTCTACAACAGCTGGGGGTAGGGCTGATGGCAGCTTCTGTGGTGCTTTATGTGCCAGCCCGCAGGAGGAGAGGGGGGGGGCTTTTCAAAGCGATTATGCCCCTCTTCCCAGGGAGGGAGGGCGGGTGGGCAGCAGAGCTAGGCACCACTCTCCGCCCCAGGGTGTCATGCAATAATGCTTTTTGTCTCCTAAAAAGCAACCCTCCCTCAGGCCAGGGGCAGTAGGCCCTGCGCAAAGGGGCCGGCCAGCCCCCCTGCGGAATTCCAAACAGCAGCCCTAACATGCTGGTGCTTTCCTGTGATAGGTGCCCTCCTGCATGTCCTCTCTGGGCTCCCCCCCTCCAGCGCCTGCCCAGTGTGCAAACAGGGAGGCGGGCCGCTTCGAGGCCCTGCACTAGTCTTGGTCATCTCTGAACTCACAGGCTGCAGTGTCGTTCATAAGGTCTCGGATTCGGCCCCCTTTCTCCATTTGTGCCCCTTGAATTGCAAACTTCCCCACTTTTGGGGGTGGGGGAGGTCAGTAGGGAGAAGAGGCCCCGCCCACCGACCCTGCGGTAGCACCCCTACCCCATTCCTCCGTTATCTCACGTGGTGTTTGGGGGGTCAGCACCTGCTGTCTCCCTCTCCCCCCTCCTCCCCCCTGTTTGTGGCTGATGTGAATTCCACACTTCCTGTTTTGCTTGATCAGGCTCTGGCTGTGCTACCCTCTCACCACAGAGGATGGGAAGGGTAAGGAGTGGGGAGGGGAGCGTTCCCACGAGGAGTGTCTCCCTAGGCCCTTCTTGGTTTCCCCGTGTGAGACCCATCTGAGGAGACTGTGTTTTCCTGGTTTTATGCCTAGGCAATTGTGTGCACTTTACTCCTTCGGGCAACAGGGGAAGTGACCCTCTCACCCGTGATTTTGTGAGGTGGAAGGAATGCCCACTGGGCTCCGATCACTCCTAAATTGGGGGTGCTTCTCCCTTTCTGCCTGTAGGGGCAGCTCCCAACAGGGTCCCAAGCCCTTGGTGCTAATGGGGAGAGGGGGCAGGGGGGGTCCCTAGAATCCAGCGGCCTGCCTCAGCAGCTTCCCCCGTCTCTGCCTCCAAAGGGGACAGCATCTCCCCTCTGCTCCTGTCTTCCCTGCGTCCAATGGTGCTCTCAGAGGCAGCGGGGCAGATGCTGAGGCAAAGCGCGGGACCGGTCGGTGGCTTCGGGTGAAGACTGCAGGCCTTCTCCACTCCCCCCCCCGCCTCCCCGCCAATGCTTCCCCCTCAGCACAACTCATCAGGTGGGTGGCGAAGTGGTTGCAGCCAGTAGAGAAGGTCTCAGTGGATAAGCTGCTGGGTATTGGTGCTAACATTTCAGGGAGTTGGGATGGTTGGACGAGAGCCTCCTCTTAACTTCTCCTCTGAACTGTGAAAGGGGCTGGGGTCTCAACTCAGGGCCAGGCGGGAAAAGGGAGAGTGGTGGCGTATTCTAGGCGGGGCTGTCTAGTGAGACATGTCCTCTCCCCCCCCTCCCCGTGCCTCCAGGTCAGTCTCCCCCTGGCCACCTCCGTGTGGATCAGTCGCTGATACCCGTTTGTACAAAAGCCTTTGGCGGAGTTTGGTCTCCCTGATGCTGCGCAGGATTCCCCACCAACTCACTTGCCACAGGGGGAAGAGAGAACGGGGTGTCCCTCCTAGTCTCACTGGTGCTAAATGGGAAACACAAGACCATCCCCCAATAATGACCTGGCCCTGGGGTGGGGGGTGGGGGTGGGGCTTTATACCCAGGGCAATCTGAGCCAAGGGGCTGGCTGAAGCAGAGGGGAATCCAGATGATCTCTCTAAGAGCCTTGGGGCTCCAGCCTTCTAATCTGTATGCTTTGGAGGAGCATTCACTGGGGGTGGGGTGGGAAATAGTGGCTTTGGCATCAACACACCCTCATCCCCCCCAGAGCCTTCCTTTCAATGACTTCTGGTCCAGCCGTGGGGCTAGCTAGCTACATCATTCCCCAGAAGTCCATATCTAGCGGGTAATGGCTTAGCTTGGTTCCCTTGCTTTCCTCTAGGGCTGTCGGGCAGGCCCTCTTTCTGGACAGCCCAATTTGGTAGGGTCTCGTAGCGGAGACTCTCCCAGTACCCTCCCCAAAACTGGAAGTGGCTCCTTGCGATAGCACGTTTCTGTCTGTTTTTATGTCCTTCAAATCTCCCTGGTGTATTTGTCTTGGGCCTGTTTGCTGTCTGCCACAGAATCCACCTGCTTCCCTCAGGGGGTGGGGAGGAAGGAAGAGGGGAGAGACGGACTTTTTAAAACAACTTCTCTTTTTAGTAAAGAGCCCTCTTGTCAGGTTGCACAGCCCTAGACTGAAAAGCAAAGCAACCGCCCCCCCCCCCTGCCCCATCTGCCTGAATTCCTTCAGCATCTGCAGAGGGACGAGGTGACAACCAAGGTGCTAAATTGTTTATTACAGATCTCTATTGTTAACTTAAGTCTGCTGTCTGGACAATGACTGTTTTTGTTTTCTTGTAGTGGAGTTTAAAAGAGCTCTATTATTTTACTCTTATATATTATTATTAAAAAAAAAAAAGGCATTTTAACTTTGTACTTGAAACTTAAAGGAAAAAATTCATGTGTTTTAGGCTAGACATTGAAGTAGCTGAGACGCTTTACTGTTTGTGGGAAATCATGTATTCATGCTGAAGAATAAAACTGTCGAGACCCTGGGAAGAGCTTGGCCTGTTCCCTGCTCTCCAGCCTGCCTCCCACCTTACATTCCATGCAGCTAAACCCAGACGTCCTTCCTTTCTTTCCCCGATTCCATCCCCCCTCTCCATTCTACCCCTCGCTCCCTCCCCCACCCTCTTTTCTACAATGATTTTGGGATGCCCCATCCTTTCAGCCGCTCTCTTTTTTTCCCTTTTTTTTTTTTAAGGGTTGCTTCTATATTTATTGACAAATAAATAATGTACATTTCAGAGTATGGTTCTGCTTTGCCAGGGGATGAGAAGGGAGAGGCCAACTCTCCATCATCCCCATGGGCGGGCTGTTGTATCTCTGTGTAAGTATTGCTCGTGACATAGCTGTTTTATAAACTAATTAAAAGGTCAATGGTGCAGCAGATGTTAGAAAGTCTATCCGTTCCGCCTCCGTCCCCATCTTTTGCATTTTTCTTTTCATGCCCAGAACACTCGAATTAAGGAAGGCTCCTTGCTGATGTACTTGTGCTGGAGAACACTTGAATAAATGTTCTGTTTTGTGCAAAAAGGAAAAAAAAAAGGAGGCTTTTCTGCCGTCATGTGCTTTGTGTACCCCTCGATGGTTCTGGCTGTTTGGGAAAACGGGGTGGGTGGGGGTGGGGTGGACTTCCAGGCAGGGCTGGCTCCCTGGCTGGCTGGACTGAAGTACCTATCGGGAGACCATCAGTACAGTCCTAAACAGAGTTACACCTATCTAAATCCATTGAAGTCAATGGGCCTAGAAAGATGTAAATCTGTTTAGGATTGCTTTGCAAGTGGCTTAAAACTGCAAGTCACCATCCAGATCGTCGTACTGTGTAGGAAATAAAACAATCTTAGGTGGGAAAAATAATGACTATAACTTCTAGCACCTGTGTGGAAGGCATGCTTGTCCCAGAATTTCAGACATTTACATGGCATCATGTGTGAGTATGGGTGTACGTATGCACATGTGTGTATGTCAGGAGAGAGAAGAGTGAGTGTGAAGAGGCACAAGTGAGGGCTCTGGTTTTTCTGAGCTTTAAGGTTCTGTCCTTAATCCCTGTAAGCAGTAAGTAAACCCCGTCTGAGGCCCCTGCTGACCCTGCTTCCATTTCCCCTAGTAGCAACACTTTTCTTATTTATTTAGACATATTTATACCCCACTTTTCTCCACAATGAGGACCAAAGCAGCTTACAACATTGTTGCCTCCCTTCTATTTTATCATCACAACAACCCTGTAAGGTAGGCTAGGCTATGAGAGAGTGACCCAGCAAGCTTCCATGGCAGAGTGAGGATTTGAACGTGAGTCTCTTGGGTCCTAATCTGACAGTGTAACCAATGATTCTAAACCTTTCACATCTTACGTCCCACCAGTCTCTTTTATGGAAAAAACATGGTTCCCCTTGCAAACAAAAAAGCCACTTTTTCTGAGAAGGACATTTATATCTTTACAGGGATTCTGGTATTACTACTATGTCAGAAAGTCACAGGTGGATAATCCATGGCAGATTTGGGTCATCGTGAGACAGACACTTGCAGACGGTCATGGGGATTGAGAGAGAACGAATTCGTAGTATAATAATTGTGAAAACCCTGCATCCTACCTAGACTGCCTTTGCAATTGAGAACCACTGCTCAAACCACGGTATTACCTGCACTCTGAGCCTCATTTTCACCAGAAACCATTGGAAACATTTAGAAGAAGAAGAAGAAGAAGAAGAGATTGGATTTATACCCCGCCCTTCACTACCCAAAGGTGTCTCAGAGCGGCTTACAAACTCCTTTCCCTTCCCCTCCCCACAACAGACACCCTGTGAGGTAGGTGGGGCTGAGAGAGCTCTTGACAGAAACTGCTCTTTTTCAAGAACAGCTGTGCCAGAACTATGGCTTGCCAGAACTATGTGCCAGAACTATGGCTTGCCCAAGGTCATCCAGCCAGGTGCAACTGGAGGAGTGGGGAATCAAACCCAGTTCTCCCAGATTAGAGTCCACACACTTAACCACTACACCTCGTAAAATCAAAGCACCCCCCCTCAAAAGTTTGTTCACCTCAGACCTCACCTCAGATATACACTCTTGACTCTTGATTTTCCTGCCAAATCTGTGTGCCCACCCCTACTCTTGATATAGCTTGGATCGAGTGAGTTTATTATAATGGAGAAGGAAATGGCAGACGGTGTTTCTGTGTAAATAACAGATTTTTAAAGGGTTCAACCAAATGGCACAAATGAAAAGGCTCTTCTGGTGCAGGAATGGAGAGGCCATTGGGGTGCTGCAGACACTACTCTCTTCACAGTCAAAGAGGCCTTTGAGAGGTACTTCCAGGCCTATTTCAACTTTCCTAAGATAAGCGTCCTATCAAGAAAAATTCAAAAGAACAAAGAAGCCTACTTAAACCATCACCTTCACAGGATTTTTAGTATTGCAACATGAAGTCAGAAATATCAAATGTAATTTTTTTTTTAATTCATTTCAGAGACTTGCTCACAGATCCAAAGAGAGGCAATATGCTTCTCCCTTTGGATGAGCAGGTCTGGGAAATTTCCCATCAGAAGCTCCAGGTGGAGGCTTTCTTGATCCAGAGCGGGCTACAAATTTAGTTGAGGTTGCCATCAATTTTTGACGGTTTCTGTAAAGGAGAATCTTGTTTCCTTTCGGGGGGAAACAATTTTTTTTTGAAAATTCCATGAAAATGACACAATTTAGTTTCCATTGATGTTCACTTTTAAACACTGCTTTTTAAATTAGACTTGCCCCTCTCCTTTTTAATGAATGTTATTTTTTTATTTATACGTCAACTTTCTCCCCATCAGGACCCAAACAGCTTACATCAGTCTCCTCCATTTTATCCTCAAAACAACTCTGAGGTTAGGCTGAGAGAGTGTGACTGGCCAAAGGTCACCCAGAGAGCTTTCATGGCATGAGTGGGAATTCAAGGTGGCATCTTCCACATACTAGCCTGACATTCACACTGACTCTCAATATATAAATGTAAGGAATAAGAAGATTGAATTTCTGGTGTGTTTGAAGTCAAGACTTAGATTAGATTTTTTAAAAATAGTTTTATTCAGTATCTCTTACAAATAGCCTGGCTTAAAACTGTACCTGAACAAAATGGGTATTCATACAGAATCATGAGGGGGAGAGGGAGATTTAACACACACACCCAGCAATATATGCTGCCCTCCCAGGATTTCACAAATTCTCAAGGTCCCATTTTCTTCATCTCCTGTTTCCCTCCCACACACCTTGACTTATAACTGCTTTCAGCATTCCACACCTGGACTCCCACCATTTCTTTTGGTTAATTTAAAAGGTAAAGGTTCCCTTGCTCGAAAGCCAGTCGAATCCGACTCTAGGGTTGCGGTGCTCATCTCCGTTTCAAAGCCAAAGAGCCAGCGCTGTCCGAAGACGTTTCCGTGGTCATGTGGACGGCATGACTAAACACCAAGGCGCACGGAACGCTGTTACCTTTCCACCGAAGCGGTACCTATTTATCTACTTGCAATTTCTTGCTTTCGAACTGCTAGGTTGGCAGGAGCTGGAACTAATTTACAAGGTCATATTTTTCTTCTTGACTATATAAGAGACTCTTGTCCACAGTTGGCCCGGTATTGTTGTTTTCATTACTATAATGAGAAATAGCCACTAGGAGCAAACGGGGCTCATGAAAAGTAGCAGGGTAAGGAGAAGGATTTTGGGGGAAACCCACACACATAGTTCTCCTATAGGATTTTATTGGGATTAAGCAGGATAAATTTACCCGCCACTTTCCAGGAAATGGAGAAATATGTTCTGTCTATTAACTATGGAGAAGGGTCATGGTCCCATGTTCACTTAAAGACCTCTAGTAGCTGATGCTAGGTAGGATCTTCCTGCGGCCTTAGAGAACCAATGCATCATAGTAAACAAGGTGGACTGTCCATCTTCATATGAACCATCTTTAGATGTCTGGACATTTAACCACCATCCTTTGCTTCTCTGAAGTTTTTGGGTATTTCATCTTCAAGCAAAAGACCTGGTTTAGTCATTTTTACAAGTGCACAACAGAAGCCAAACAGATCTTTATTTTCAGAACTGCTCCCCAAACCCATATAAATTATGTATTAAAAACACATGTGAGCTGCCTGACCAGAGCTTTTCAATTATGCTCCTGGGTATATGTTGCTATAGGATGGGAGTAAGTGGGGCTGTATGGGGGGGGGACCTAAAAGATAAGATTTTAGGGCAAACCTTTGCAAACCTGTGGTAGCTCTTGACAGTTTTGGTGATAAGAGGATTCTGATGCCTTTAAGGAAATGAGGCAGTAAGGGGCAGAGTTCAAGGAAGTGCCAGGGAAGATATTTTGCAGCCAATTCCTGTTCATCAAAAAACTGCAGCACAAGACAAGCCAAATGCGGGTATCTAGAACATGTAAGAAGAGCCTTGCTAGATCAGACTAAGGGTCTAACTAATCTAGCATCCTGTTTCCAGGTCTGTCCATCTTGGGGAAATTATAATGACAAAAGACTCCCATGTTCTTTCTCCCCAGTACCTCGATACACTGCCCCCCAAAATGTTTGTGTTCTTAGCTACATATCATTTTTAGTTACTGATACACCTGTTCTTAAAAAGGGGGTTGCAGCCCTTCCCAAATATTTTTGGCAAGCTTTCAAGGGGAGCCATAGGGCAACATCTAAGAACACTTCTCTATCGTCTCTTGCTTGACAGAACATGGCACACTGGTGCTATTTTGTAGGGCTTCTTGGTCAGGAGGTAGTCCCTGCAGTCTGTTGGACTTAGACGGGAGCTTGAACTGTGCTGCAAAGACAATGCACTCGAGCTTTCGGACAAAGTGCTCCTGGCAGCCCATCTGCATTCTTCCCAGCTTAAATATCTAAACAGGCACTGAAGGCAGCCCTATATAGAAATCTATGTAGGTTAAAATGTGTGCTATTGTTGTAGGTGGATCTCTAATTAGGAAGGCCTCAAAGAGAAGGTGAACACATGCAATATCTGTACCTCAAACAGCTTTAGTATCCTGAACAAAGAAGAGGAATATATTCCATGGCTGGCAACTGAAACTTCCAGTGCGTCCATTATAATCTAGTTCCCTATTTAAACCCTCCTTGTTGCGGGGCTGTGTTTCAGAGGTAGAACACATGCTTTACATCCAGAGCAGGTGCTAAGAGAGACCTGCCTGAGACCCTGTCCTAAACCACCTTTGCATTTGTGCAGAACAGGGAAAGATACCTTTGAAACAAACTACTCAGAAATGGGGGTGATTCCTGAGGATCCTTGGCTCCAGTTGAAAAGTGGCAGCCCTATTTTATGGCAATTGCCAGCTTGAGGTAAAGAATGAATGCAGATCATCCAAGAGGATGTGTCTCTCCAGTGCTAGCAGCATGAATGTGAATTATGTGGCGCTCCATTCGCTGTCCAAGGTACCAGTTCCTGCCTCTTAGTAAAAAGACAGGCAGAACAAAGGTTCTCGTTTAGACAAGAAAGCGACAGAGGCCAGTCTGAGCTGCAGAATGAGGGACGGGGTCAAGTGCTAGATTTCTCTCAGGGATATTGGAAATAGGGGACATAAACGTGGAAGTAATGGTTTCTTAGAAGACAGGAAATACTAGGCACAAGATCACAGGGCAGGGTAGAACAGGCAGAGCCAGAAAACATTGCCCAGTTCAAAGCTGTGAAAATATAGCATTCTTATGTGGGTACAAGCTGCCCCAGTCTCTCTGAAGATTGGAAATGCTGCTCATTCACAATGGGGGATCTGCAGATTGCTTGTTTATTTACAATGGAGAACAAAGCAGCCCATGCATGCAGCAAGCGTAGCCACTAGGCAGTAGTGGAAATGTCCATTCCAGGTCTCCCTAAAACAGAAGCAGCACACTAAGACTTGAAACTCTGACAGCCAAAGCAGGTCAGCTTTTACTGCAAAAAGCCAATCTACATTAGAGGTCTTGCTCAACTTCCAAAAGATGATCTGGACACAAAATAGGAACATGCAGCCCACTGTATGAAATTAATGCAGGGAACAGCAAGATTACTTCTCTGTAACGCAAGCAACTTTGTTACCAGTGTCACCCTCTGGCTTTTGTGATCCTGAAAATAAATGTGTGGAATGGGATATCATTCCAAAAGCAAATCATCTAAGAAAAACAAGACTTACTTCAAAATGGCTGGGACTACTCAAACAACCAGGTGCCTTGACTGAATTCATAAGTGGAGAAGGGCGACTTTCATTTGATGCGAGGGAGGGAGGAACTATCTCCACCCAGTTTGCATAAGGATCTGGAAGAGACTGAAGAAATGTTAACATTTCATCTACATATGTGGGTAGGTGGAGGTAGAAAGGAACAGGTAGAGTGTCTCAAATACTCTGACAACCATTTAGTGTAAATCACAAAAAACAAAGATAATTCAGCTGCGATCCATTCCTGTTAATGGCAAAGATCCCATGAACAAGAGTGGCCCCCTGTTTACTCATACATACCACCGTGTGCCATGCAAAGTAACATCACCGGAAGAAGTATTACTCATCCAAGGAGAATGACTGACTGCAGGCCCAGGGTCATTCTGAAGCCCCATCATTAATATAACAGACCTTGCTGTCACTTGAGGGACCACAAGCCATGGCTGGGAACTCTCCAGCTCCCTCTAGGTACATTTTACTGATTAGTTCTGAGGGTATTTGTTGAGAACTCAGCTTCAGTGTGGGCTTCTGCCCAGGAGAGGGTGTGCAAGGTTCTGCTCCCAGTGTCTGTGAATAGCCATGTTATCTTTGACAACTTTATGACCATCACCCTTTTCCTATGAGGAAGGAGGGCATAACAGAGGTTTAAAAAATTATGCATGAAGTAGAGAAAGTGGAGAGAAAGACCTTCCCCCCCTCCCTCTCCCACAATACTAGAACTCAGAAGCATTAGATTTTAGATGGACAAAAGGAAGTGCTTACTTTACTTAAAGAGTAACTAAATTATAAAATTCAGTACCTGTGGAGGCAGTGATGGCCATGAGAACATATGGCTTTAAAATGGAACCAGGCAGATTCATGGAGGAGAGGTCCATCAAGGGAACCTCCACATGAAAGTCAGCAAAACTCAGCATACCAGTGCAAGCAAACAACAGTGGGGGAAACCTCAGCCTCTGTTCCCAGTGTATGGACCCTTCAAAGCAACTGATTTTCCATGAGGTGAAACAGGATACTGGACTACGTGAACCACTGGCTTGATCCAGCACGGCAGTTCTTTCATCTGAGGTTACGGATGGGTCATCTCTGTCTTTCACTAAGCACAATCAAGATGCTATTAATGCCACCATTTCCTTTCTGTTCCTTTTGTTTAAAGTCTGGTTCATATGCTTCTTGCCTCTTAGTGGTTTCTGCAACGTTCTCTTCTCTAGATTCCTGTAGCACTTTTTGGATTTCTCAGCCGAGTTGGCTAAGGTGATCATTCTTCACCCACTGATCATATCTAGCATGGCACCCACAGTAGCCACCTAGTGCAACGTTCCTCTGCTGTCGCATTTCCTGAGTAAAAAAGGCGGCCTCCCTCCCTTGGTTGATCTAGGAAGTTTTTAAAAAGTGGGAGGATAGACACCAAGTAGAGGTGCATTAGGGAGAGGATATCATGTTGGGGGGTAGCCTAGGTAACTCACTGGATCCCTTCCAGCTCTGTAATTCTTCCAGAACCGACCTCTTCCTGGACATTGCTCTGGGCAATGGAATATGGGCCTGAACATTTTAACTACCTACTCTCCCATCCTTCCCTACTATAATATTCTGCTATTAAAATGAAATGCCAAACTTTTGCAAGCTCTTACACTTCGATGTATGGTATGCAAGCCAGTTAGAGGACAGGAGGGGGCAGTATTTTTGACAGGGCACCTGTTCCGATCTTTTCTAAATCAACAGTTGGAGGGGATAATGCTAGAAACAAACTTTGTCCTACAGAATCCAAGCTCAGCTGCCCTTCGCAGGGCCCATTTATACAAGACCCAGCTCACACCTCTGCCAGCTACCATCAAGAAACTTGCAAAATTCAAGGTAAGGAGTACCAAAGATTCTGGCTAGAGATGGGAAACTCCAAGGAACAAAGCTGCAGGCAGACATTCTGTGTTTGTGCTTATAATGCTAGTGAATCTGCCCTAAGCACATATAAGTGGTAGGTTTTCCTAAGGCATGCCAAGTGTTCTAGGAGAATACTTAGCCATCCATGCTAATTGGCTTGTGTTTATTCAAGTAGATGTATTAACATTTTAAACTGTCTATTATCCAGCATCAAAATGGAGAAAAATAAGAGACCCCTACATATAGCCAGATTAGGTTAATACCAGTAAAAAAGGAGAGCAACTGAGGTGGTATTTTGCATTGGACCCAGCAATGTTCAGTACTGGAGAAGCTTGCAAATGCAACATCTTTGAAACTTAGTTAGACAATAACATTCCTCCTTCTCTCTGTTTCTTGCATTCTGTGTTGCAGCCTTACTCTGGCAGCCTTCCCAAGGTCCACCGAGTGGAATCACCTACGCTGAGTTAGATGAGCATGTTCTGACTTCTGGACCAGATATCACTGCCCAGCTCCACAGTCGCCATGGCAACCCAAGCACCGGATCAAAGGAGGATGGAGGAGGCCCCGCCCTGCTTCCCCTAACCACTCCCTTCTCGCTGGCGCTTGGCCCACCGGGAACAGTAGTCTTCGCCCACCGAGGGCCCCGCCCACTACAGGCTGGAGAAGGGTGGTGATTGGGTTAGAACGGTGGAGGGAGACTAGCGGCCGTCCTCCGCCGCCTTCCCCAGCCCTGCCTCTGTCCGAGGGAAGCAGGTGAACGCGGGTGGCAGCTGGGCGAGGACGGACGGAGAGAGAGCGCGAGCCGCCGGGGGAGGGGGGGCACGCAGAGTGCGGGGTAAGTGGCTCCCTGCTCCCTCCCCCCCCCCCCCACCAGCGGAAGGGTCATCTTCTAGCAACGGGGTGAACCTCGGAGAGGGGGGGGCTAGAAAGGCGCTTTGTGGGTCTTTGGGGGGGCATAGTTTTTTTTGGGGGGGGGGCATCCCTTCTCTCTTGCAATAGCAACTGGTCCTATGCAAGCGTGGCGCGTCCAGGGCATCCCTCCCGTTTTGGGCCATTCCGACGGCAGGCCGGCTGGGTGTGGGGCGTGTCTCCCCCCTTTGTCTCTGGGTGTCCGGAGCGCCTTGCTCTGCCCCTTCGACGGCTCCGTGACTTGCAGGAAGAGGGTGGCGGGAATAACCCCTGGAGTCTCTTCATCCTTCGCTGTGTTTCCCCCTCCCTTTTGGGGCTGGCCTGTTGGAGGGCCCTGAGCTGAAGCGCGCGGTGCTGGCAGCCCCGCCCCGCCGGCTCCCCCGCCCGCGCCGCCCTTCTCCATCGCTGGGTCTTTGTGCTGCTGCTCGTCCATCTGCCTCTTGCGCGGTCCAGCCTGGCCAATGCGCGGGGCTTCTCGCGGCGCCGCTGGGCCTTTGTCTGCTCGGGCACTGCCACTGCCCCCTATATTGGAAAGCCTGAACACCAGGCTCTGACGTCACCACATGTAGTCATAACATTCCCTGAACTCTGCAGTTGCAAGGTACTTTCACAAGTGTTTAAAATTGCATTTTCTCGTGCACTCAACAAGATATTCTCTTGATTCTTTCACTGCAGTATTCCAGACACTTCACACTAGCTTACATGTTACTGAGTTCAGTTTCCCTTGCATATTTGAGTGTATGTTTCATATAATTTACAAGCATATAATATTGGAGAGTGGTGGATGTCTGTTGTATGATGGTATTGTCAATTCTCACTCTATTTCAGGTTTTTTGGGGGTAGATCAGTGGGTTTTGCTTCAGTTTGCCACAACAAATCCAGAAGGGAACTGGGGTTTCTGCACATCCCCTTCTTCTGCTCAGTATTAAAGCCAGCCTTATAGACTAGAACTTTCAATGGACATTTAAAAGCACACTGCTTTCATCAAAGATGACAGAACAATGAATGTGGTTCATCACACAGCTGTCATCCCCACTTTGCATGTGAGCATAAATTGTCAAATTGTCAAATAATACTAAGAGTTTAATAACTTCTGGTTTTCAGTATTACTTTTTATTTAACATTGACACAGCATGAGATAGTAATATGCACAAACTCATACTTTGGTAAGACGTCTTCACATACAGTAAACTTCAATCATAATCTCCAGTTACCAAAAAAGAACAGCTACACAGGATATTGGTGTACCATCACAAACGTTCAAGGGAACCAACAGTACGACAACAAATTAATCTTCCTATGGAACTTCTTTTGATTTCACAAATTAATTTCACAAATTAATGTGAAAGGCTACCACATCACTTCTGCCCCCCCAAGCCCCAAGAATACAGAGCATCACTTGCCCCAGACTGAGAGTTCCTGTCTATACCTTGTGGCTAAGAGCCACTGGTGGACCTCTGCTCCATATGTTTATCCAATTCCCTCTTATAAGAACATCAGAGAAGCCAGTGCTGGATCAGACCAGTGGCCCATCCAGTCCAACACTCTGTCACACAGTGGCCAAAAA
>NW_015168654.1:1449540-1475322 GCF_001447785.1 Gekko japonicus
GGCGCTATGGGTCATGCAAGCAGCCTGCAGGAGGGGGGGGGATGCGTTCGCCGTTTGGGGAGGGGGTGGGGGAATGCATCACACGCGCCCAAGTTTCGCTGTGCGCAAATGCATGGGCACAAGGATTTGCGGTGCAAACGCTCAGGAGCCCCCCAGGCAGAAAAGGGCCACTCCACTTGCGTCTCCTCGGAAGCAAGTTTTTTTGGGGGGGAGAGAAGTTTGACACACGCATGCACGCACCCCCACACACACACACACATACACACAAATTTAAAAAGGGGGGGGATATTTCTACAGAAGCACCACTTGGCATCAATCTTCCAATGGAACTTCTTTTGAGTAGATTAGAGGAAAATATAGACTCCTTCTCATCCCCATTTCACCAGCAACTGCTTCCCCCCCCCAGCCTCCACCTCCCCAGCGTCTCAATATTGCAAAGATGGGGGAGAAGGGGGGGGGAAGGGAAGCTTCGAGGAATCGACCCACCTCTTTCTTCCATGAAAATAAGTTCAGGAACACAACAGCAAAAAGGCAGTTTTAATCCAAAAATGAAGGACAGAAACTGTTGTTAGCAGAGAATTACAGAGGAAGAGTCAACAGCCAACACTCGTCTCCTCTAACTGAAATCTCTCCCCAGCACTGCACCAACTGAATTCAAACTGCCCGCTTAGCCCCACTAAACCACTAGGGGGACTGTTATGACTACTCTCGTCGCCATTGCGGTGACGTCAGAGCCTGGTGTTCAGGCTTTCCATATACAGGGGGTAGTGGCACTGCCCTCTCCCCAGAGGGGCGCTGGCTGGGGGAGCCGTGCCGGGGGGCGGCTGCCGCTGCTGGGTTGACTTGCCCGGCTGGGCGGGGCTGCTGCCGCTGCCTGTTGTGCTCCGGCCGGGCGAGGCGCGGCGCTCGGCTGGCTTGGCTTGGCCTGGGCCAGACGGCGTCGCCCCCCTTTTCCCTCGTGAGCGGAGGGGAGTGGTCGCGAGAGCTGGAGAGGCCGCAGCCCGTCGAGGAAGGGGCCTCGCTCTTCGTGGCGCCTGCCTGGGCCCCGGCCAGCCGAGGTGCTGTTCCTTAGCCCGTGTGGCTTAGAGGCACAGGCCTAAGAAGGAAGGGCTCTCTCCCTGCTCCTCTCCTGCTGGGGCTCTGGGCTTCACCTGCGGCCTCTCTTCTCAGTCCCAGCAACAGTGGAAAAGCTTCGCCTCCTCCCGCCTGCCCCTGTAGCGCCTTACGGGAGTGACCTAGTTGCCCCAACCTGTTGGTGACAAGAAAGCCTCCCCTGCCTTGTGACTATGAGGCCCCTCATTGATCCGGCAGCCCTGTTTGTTACAGGAAGCGAGAAAAATAATCTTCTTGGAACAAGGATGGAGGAGTCATTCCAGTTCAGCCCATGGCTCTGTCCCCGTCCCGTCCCCCCCACGCCCAGACACTGAATCTCCAGAGCAGAACCCCCTGGGGGAAAGTGGGGTTGATTAGCAGACACAGCTGCTGCCTTGCGGGCTGCCTTTCTTTCAGAGGGTGGGCCGTGCTGGGCTTGCTCCCTGACACTTGCCAGTCCATCTGGACCCTGGTTCCCAGAGGTTAATGTTGGCACCTCTCTGGAGACTTCAGTGGCCAACAAGGAGGGAGCCCCCCCCCCTCCATCTTCTTCCATCTGCATGTCTTTCGCTCCAGCACATGCTCTCCATCCTCATGTGTCTGGGACAAATTAAAACTGCACCCTGGAGGTAGTATTTTTTTGGAATTAGTTTCGAGGATGCAGTTTATGCAACCTTTTGTGTTGAGTTAGTTCTTGCCAAGAAACTAGCCAAAGAAAGACGGTGTTGCTCTAGTTGGTTTGGGTCACTATGAGGAAAGGTGTCTTTCTCCCTTTATACCCCTGAGTTTGGCTATGATGGAGGTGTAGAGTTTTTCCTGTTGTTGTAGGTAACTCAGAGGTGTTCTGCCTGGCCTTGGGCCCCTCACCTAAGGGGAAGAGAGGCAGTGGCTTAGTAGTAGAGTATCTGCTTGGTATGCAGAAGATTCCAGATAGTAGGTGATGTGAAAGATCTCTACCTAACACCCTGGTGAGGTACTGCCGGTCTGAAGAGACAATATTGATCTCAATGAGCTAAAAAGTCTGATTCAGTATAAGAGAGCTTCCTACATGTTCAAGGTTCTTTCAGTTCTGATTACTCAGAAGTAAGGCCTGATTTAAATGTTATGGTGCTAAAGAACTGTGTAATATGGCTTTGCACCTCATTCAAACTGGGCTCCTGCTTGTGCAAAGTCACTCTGTCTGTTTAGTTAAGAAACCAGTTCAGCATCTTCCAATCTCTGACATGCTAACTAAGCATGGGTAGCAATTTGTATAGATGACAGCCCAGCTAAATGAGATGATGAGTGCAAGCAAAGCCACACAGATGAGTTCTTCTGTCTTGTTTAAGTCATGTCTAAGCTCTGATTTTGGGCAAAAAGGAAAAACTCTTTAAACTCAACTGTAGCAAAATACAGGGAAGCAAAATGGGTGGCAGGAGAGAAGACAACTTTCTGTGCTAGGACCCAAATTAGGGCAATTAAGACTGACTTCCTAATAAGTGCTCTTAGAGTTGCAGTCTTAAATGGTATAGCTTGTGTCACTGAATTCTAGCATGTTCTGTGTTGCCTTGTAATGGTGTGGGTTTTCTACAAGGTTTTGAATTGGAGAACTTGCTAGAAAACTTCCCAAAGCCTAAATCAAGTTGGGTCTCATTAGCATGTTTGAATTGGCTCCTGTTTAATAAATAACACTTTGGAGAAGTATGCCATGTCAATTTGATATGATGTAGAATTCAGGGCTCCCCCCCCCCAAGCATAAAAAAAAAGTTGATTAGGACACCCTCCCAAATCCATAACGCACACTTGGTAGTCAAGTCACAGCCCGCTTATGGTGAAACTGGAGGGTTTTCAAGACAAGAGATGAATAGAGGTGGTTTACCATTGCCTACCTCTGTGTAGCAGACCTGGACTTCCTTGATGGTATCTCATCCAGGTACTAACTGGGGCTGATCCTGTTTAGCTTCCAGGGTGTGATGAGATTGGAGTAGCCTGAGCCAACCAGATACAGGGCAAAACACATTTAATGTAGTGTAAATGTACAAACGAATGTAAAGTTTAACATGGGAACTATTTCTATAGGAGTATTCCTAAGTATAACGGAAGACTCCCACCTTTGCATTCTTAAAATTTAAAGAGAAAAATCAAAACACTGAAAACTGTTGACATACTGAGAACTATCCATGGTATGTTACTGTTTGTTAATCTACCCTGATTTCAACCTTAGTGTGGACTGGAAATTTAGAATTTTCTGCAAAAAAGTTCTACTTGTAATTTTCCCATCCCCCACCAATGATGCTTTGTCAACTACAGTATCGAACAGGTATTTCTCTGTTTGATCCTGTTGGAATGAATACATTGATGATTGTGCATGTGAGGTGGGTGAGTGGAATTGCTAGCATGAGTAAAATGCTAGTTGAGTAATAATGAGTAAAAAAACCAGCACTGGCTGTTTCATGCAGTGGCACACTCACTGCACATGACAGCTGGAAAAATTCTAAAGCACATAGTCCCTCCCCCGAACTGTACATATCTTCTACTTTGATCAGAATCCATCTGAATAGCTAGATGACAAAATTGCTTTTTATCAACTGGTCTCTCCTTGTTTGCATTTGGCCACAGGGCTGCCCATTCACTGAGCTGGAAGGGACCAAAAGGCCCTGTAGTCAATCCCCTGCCAAGGCACAAATCTATGTTCAGGCTACCCCTACAATCTCTGCATTATCATCTTTTGTTGTCAAAAGATAGTGGAGCAGGGTCTGAGCGAGCACAGCTTTTGTCTGTTGAGCCCTGAAAGAGCTTGTTGCTTAGACCAGTGGTTGGTCCTCTGATCCTAAAAACAAAAGGGGGGGGGGTTGCTCCCAGGCTCCACCTGGCTGCCGTGTTACGTACAGCATCTGGCACATTGGAGGTTCTGTTGGAAACGAGTGCATGTTGCACCCCAGTTTTGTGTCATGCTCAAGCCACAGGGTCTGAGCTGGGCCTTCTGTGCTGCCCGGTGATGGGACTGGAAGTAACAGCCTGTTGGGAGCAAACAAAACCGAGTTGAAAGGGGGGCGGAGCACACTGGGGCAGCAGACAATGGCTACTACTTGGCTGCGGCTTTTACACTCTTAATTAAAACACAATGTCCTTCTGTGCAGAAGGCTCAGGCAAAGTGTCCCCCACCCCACCCCTTCTGAATGAGCAGCCGCTCCCCGCTCACACAGGCAGCTGAGTAAAAGGTTGCACGGTGTGAGAGATCTTTTTCCTTGTTGCCCAGATGGATGGAGTTGACTTCGTAGCCAATTGAAACAGAAGAGGGTTTTTTAAAGTCAAAATACCTGGTGTTTTTAAAGTATGCACGGATGTTATTGAGGCTGGTTCCTCACAAGTAGTTCCACCAGGTAGGACAGTTTTGATTTCTCCATGTAGTGGTGGGGGAAGGGCTTTAGCTCAGAAGAAAAGCTTCTGCTTTGCATGCAGAAGGTCCCAGGTTCAATCCCCGGCATCTCCAGTAAAAGTAGGTGATGTGAAAGACCTCCAGCTGAAACCTCAGAGAGCTGCCACCCGTCTGAGTAGACAATACTGACCTTGATGGACCAAGGGTTAGATTAGGGTTGCCAGATCCCAGTTGGAAAACTCCTGGAGATTTGGGTATGGAGCCTGGGGAGGGCAGGGACCTCAGTGGGGCACAATGCCATAGTATTGCCATAGAGTCCACCTACTCCAGAGCATCCATTTTCTCCAGGGGAAATGATCTCTGCATCTAGAGATGAGGTGTAATTCCAGGGGATCCCAAGGTCCCACTTGGAGGTTGGCATCCCTAGGTCTGATTTAGTATAAGGCATCTTCATGCACGGTCTTGTGTAGATGGTGGCTGAGGCAGAGAGAAGAGTGATTTCCCAAAAACCCATTTTTTTGCTTAAATAAGTTTTGAACCGGGGATGGGGAGATGATTATGTGTTTTATTCTGTGCCTTCCAGGCAGGGGTCATTTAATAGAGAAAGAGGTGCAGGAGCTCATTAGCATACCTGTTACTATTAGCATAACTCATTAGCATATGCCACGCCCCCTGACATCAACGGAAGTGTGTCAGAAGGGGAAGCAAAAGGGTGGGAGGCATCTTCAAAAGCCTCCCCTTCCCCAGCTGGCCTGCCAAGGCGGGGTGGGGGGGAAGCGAAGAGAGACTTTAAACCCCTTCTCTCTAGAGTCATGCCGCTGTTGTGACACAACTCTAGAGAGAAGGGGTTTAAAGTTTAAACCCCTTCTCTTTTCGCTTTCTCCGCAAGCCACGGCCATTTGTGCCTGCCCCTGGGCTGCCGGAGCACTGCTCCGGCTCGTTCCAGCCCTAAATGACCCCTGTTTCCAGGTATAAGTCAAACCACTCCTAGGTTGCAACCTTATTCCTGGGATGGGTTTATGCCCTACAGTTGCTCAGGGGCATGGAATGTCTTTGACGAGCTCTGTGACCAAAGGAGTTGGGATGAGGGTTTCCAAACTGCTGCACTCTCACCCTATGCCCAATCTTTCCCATCCTCATCAGCAAATCCTTTGTGTGTGGGGGGGGATCATTAAGTCTGAATGGCACTCTGCTACAGTTTCCCTTCTCTAAATAAAGATATGTTGAGAATAGCCTGGTAGGATTAATTTCCCTAGGAGGAGAAATTCTGGAAATTTTTGAAGTCTTCATGGTATAAAAAGACAAAAGTTAGAAAACTTAATGGCTTGGCAGAGAAATGGGAATGTCGTGTAGTTTGGTGTAGTGGTTTAGTGCGCGGACTCTAATCTGGGAGAACCGGGTTCAATTCCCCACTCCTCCACTTGCACCTGGCTGGATGACCTTGGGCAAGCCGAAGTTCTGATAAGAGCTTGTCTTGAAAAAGAGCAGTTTCTGTCAAGAGCTCTCTCAGCCCCACCGACCTCACAGGGTGTCTGTTGTGGGGAGGGGAAGGGAAAGGAGTTTGTAAGCCGCTCTGAGACACCTTTGGGTAGTGAAGAGTGGGGTATAAATCCAATCTCTTCTCTTCTTCTTCTAAACAGATCGAGTTCCAAAGTGGAGCTCAAAATCTTTCTGGGATTCGGCACAGCTTTTCCCCAGCTTGCCAACCCTTTTTCTGGTTTTTAAGTGAGCCGTTCATTTGGCTCATAAGTTGAATTCATCAATGCATTCCAGCAGTAACTTGAGTTCCTGTGACTGTCTATGACAGGTCTTCCTGGGCCATCACATCTGGTTATTTTGCAGTCAGACTTGACCTTGCCATCAAGGCTCTTTCTGCACCTCTTCCTGAGGATTCCAGCTCTCATTTTCTGGCACACTCTCACTCCCCACCCCACCCCTCTGCTCTTGCTTCTGAGAGAGTCACCTTTGCTGTGTTTGTGCAGGGTTCCCTCCCCATTTTTCTGAGCTTGCTGCTTCCACCCTGGCTCTTCTGATTTGGATCGAGAATTGCTTGCAGAACCTGGTGCTTGATCTTTGCATCTTCATGGCCGGATGCTTTTCACAAAGAGACTTTTGGGGAGGAACTGTGTGGCTTTAAAGAGAATGCTCAGATGTGGCAGAACTGGGAGGCAGTGAACCAGGATTAAGGAATACAAGGGCAGGGGAAATTGCCTTTGGGTCTTGTAATTTGGAAAATTTACCGGATCAGGGCTTCTGCTTGGTACTAAATATTTGAACTGTGCTGTGAGTTAATATGTAGCCATTTTTGGTTAACCTAAAGCCCAGAATCACTATTCCTTTCCAAGCCTTGAGGATCTGACTATCCTAATAATGGAAATGATAGAGCCAATGTTTCACCCTTTGCAAGAAATGCCTTTCATGTGTGCATAAGCCATAAATGATTTTTAAGGGATCAGGCCCATCTACCTTGATCTGTGTTCATTGATTCTTACTAATTGTCTGTTCAGTTGTGGTACCATGCAAAGGCTACTAGATCCTTGTGAACTTTGCACTGTGTATAGCAGGATTAATGAGTCCCTGAACAAAATTAAACTGTGTCCATGTGTATTTGAAATAGAAAGGAACACCAAACTCTGAGTTTGGTTAGAAATTGCCACTCTTCTTTCCCACATGGGGTTTTGATGACTTTAAACAAAGAACCCATGTTTGTCTGCCACTGGAAGCATCTTTATGTTCTGAGAACCCAGCGTGGGTCTGCCTTGGTTCCAAGGTAGAGGCTGTCTTTTGTCATACTTTAAAAAAAATTCTGGTATTTCAGTTGTGAGTCCTTAGGATTAAGAGTATGTGCTGCCTGTCTTCTGTGGCCTCAAGGGCTGCTACAGCTAGTGCCTGGAGGTTTGTGATTCAATAGTATTTTCTCTAGCGGAGACTTAGTTTTAGGAGTAAGCCCGTTGGAGTTAGGAAGAAACTTCCTACCTGGCTGGGTTGGCCAGTGAGCTGTGTGTGTGTACGACCTGATCTTACGTGTTATCTAGTGCATCTCCTGAACCTGACTTCTGCACATGGGTTGGTTGATAGGCTGCATCGATGTTCATTCCTGCTTGTGACACACCATAATCTGGATTACTTGTACTGCCTAGATAAAGTGTAGAAGATGCAGCCTCTGATCAAGGAGGGCTCTGGTAGACTTTTGTGTCTTTGGAGCTCTGTGATTGTTCCTCTCTGTTTCATGGCTGCAGCCGGAAGTCGGCTTCAGACATGCTGTACTTCTCGCACCGTGTTGGCTAGTGGGGGGGAAAGGGGGGTCTGTTAACTGTAAGATCCATAAATGATTTCCCTGTTCTGGCATCATCTCTAAGAGGTGCTGTGGCTCAGAGACAAAGGTCCTGGGTTCAGTCCCTGATATCTCCAGTTAAAGGTCTTCAGGTAACAGATAGCAGGAAAACCCTTCTCTGCCTGAGACCCTGCAGAGCTGCTGCCACTTACAGAAGACAGTGCTGAGCTAGATGACACAGTGGCCTGATTCAGTATAAAGAAGCTATGTGTGTCTGTATTTCAGAGGTCTGTATTTCACAGGAAACATTGATTCAGGTAGGTAGCCATGTTGGTCTGGGGCAGCAGAACAAAGTTTGATCACCTTTAAGACCAACAAAGTTTTATTCAAGGTGTGAGCTTTTCTGTGCGCACGAAAGCTCATACTTTGTGTTTGCACACAAAAGCTCATACTTTGGGGAAAAAACTTTGTTGGTCTTAAAGGCGCCATTGGACCCAAGCTTTGTTCTACAGGAAACATTGCTTAGTTGTGGTTCCTTCCTGTAGATTCCTCAGCAACCGTAGCTCCACCAGTGGGAAATAAGAAGCTAGTCAGTGCTTTTCCTGTGCTAAGGAATACCATATGAGAAACCCTTCTTCACCAGGGAAGGTTATTGCCAGAGGGGTGTCCTTAACCACATCCTATCCTCAATTTGTGCTTATCCTTCAGTCTCCAACAGCTACAGTTTTCAGAGTTTAAGGCAGCTTTCCTTAGGGATCTGTATCCTCTTGTGGGAGGGAGGGGAGGTCAGCCTGAATTGTTCCATCATGTGCTCAAAGTCCATCCTCCAAAGCAGCAATTTTCTCCAGGGCAACTGTTCTCTTCAGTCTAAAGATCAACTGTAATTCAAGGAGATCTCCAGGCCCCATCTGCAGGTTGGTATCCCTTACCCATCCCTGCACTTATGTGATGTTTGGGACAAGCAGAGGACTCCTGCCCTGTTTACTCTCCAGTAGACTCTTTTCAAATGTGACCTGAGTGAGCGTCAGCATGGCAGCTGGTGCTGAAGGCTGTCCAGGCACCTGTCTCTCATTGCATCCTCCTGCCTTCCTGGTACTGCCCGGGTACATCTGACGATGAACCTTCTCCCTTGGGTTTGCCTAGATGTAGCAGAGGCTGGAGTTGTAGCCATAGCTGGTCAGGGTTCTAGTTCAGGTATATGCATTAGGTTTGGATGAACCAGTAAGCTATTGAGGCCATCTATGCATTAGCAGTGATCCACTGGAGTCACACAGTACAGGTCTGCTTCCCCCATTTGTTAAGTATAAAGTTACAGGCATCTTGTTAGCCAAACAAGGGGCACAACACGTGGCATAGGATGTAGCAGCTCCCAAGTTTAGTCCTTCGTGTCTCCATTTAAAAGGATCTTTCATATCAGGACTCAGTAGGGTCGCCAACTCTGGTTTGGGGGATTCCTAGAGATTTGGGGGTGGAACCTTGGGAGGGAGGAATTTGGGGAGGGACCTCAGCTGGGTGTAGCACCATAGAGTCCATCCTCCAAAGCAGCCATTTTCTCCAGGAGAACTGTTGCCTGGAAAGCAGTTGTAATTCCGGGAGATATCCAGGTCCCACCACCGGGAGGTTGGCAGCCCTAGAGCTCAGGCATGGCTTTCTCTGCCTATGAAGAACTTGTGCTGGTCAGGGTAGACCATGCTGGAAAACCTGGACCCAGAGAGTCAAAACCAGCTTTTAAAAATAAATTGAATTCCATGTAGAATCATTAGTATTTTTTTTTAACACTCTTCTTTGATTCTGGTTCATATGCTAACGACAACAAAAAAAGGATTAGTAAGAAATTGAATAACTGAATTAGTTCGGAGTCGTTTTATACAGAATGATTAATGAAAAACTCGTAAAGTTCCAGCGTAGTTAACATGGAACTTGCCATGAGGGGCCAATGTGGCTGCCTACATTTCTATTTTTTGCATTGCAGAGTTTCTAAGGGTCTTGATTATCTGGAGCAGGCCCTTGGGGGTTCGTCCTGGGTTCATTCCTTACTCAGGAACCCCAGTACAAATGATCTGTGTACTCATAAATGTTTACAGAAAATATTGATGCATAGAAGTAATGCCTGATCACTGCTCAGAGAGCTAACAACCGACCCAAATGTCAGGGGAGCTGGGACAATGGGAAGGGAGGGGGCTGTGGCTCAGTGGCAGAGCATCTGCTTGGCATGCAGAAAGTCCCAGGCTCAATCCATGGGATCTCCAGCTAAAAGGATCTGGTAGCAGGTAATGTGGAAGACTTCTGCCTAAGGAAAAAGCTGCTGCCAGTCTTAGCAGGCAGTACTGACCTTGATGGTTTTGATCCTAGCATGTGGCTGGTATCCTTGGTTTTGTTCAGCCAGCCAGGCAGCATAAATTTGAATTGCCTTGTCACACATCTGGAGCCAGAGTGATAACGCTGAGTGCTTAGTTTCAGTGACAAAAGATGGAATTAATTAGGCCGTCTTCTCCCACCCACCCCCACCCTGTGTCAAAGACAAGTCAGTCTCCGCCAGGCTTTTCCTGCTGTGGTGCAGACTGGCCTTGATCCGTCTGAGATCACAGGAGCTATAAATGGGAGCAGGAGCCCCCCTCCCTGGCACCCAAAACTCCGCTGCCTTACTGTGACAGAGGAGCTGCCATGGCTGCAAGGCAGAACGCTCTCTAGCAAGAAATTCTCAAGGGAACATCTTCAAAAGGGTGGGGCAGGATTCTTAAAATAATGAAACCCATTGCAAGGTATAGGGGATCTTCCAGTCCAGGATAGGATTGTTTCTCCTGGTAATGGCGTTTCCATTAAATCAGCAAGGCTCTGAGAACCCAGGTCACTTGGTGGCTTGTCCTAGGGTTCAGAAGGATACCAAAGATGGGAGGGACCCAGAGGGAGAAGGAAGCATGCCTACCTCCTCTGTTGTGTGCATGGTGCTGTGCAAAATATGGGGGGTCCATCCCTACTGGAGACTCCTTGTAGTCTTAGATTTGCAGGATAAGCAGCTGCAGCTTCTTTGCGAGTGCAGTTCTTGCTTTGGCAAATCTCACTTTGGCCTCCGTGAGATGAAGTCTGGTTCATCTTGCCAGAAGCAGAACCTCCCCCTTGGCTGGAAGGACAAATGAGCCATGCTCAGATGAAGTGGTCTGACATGTCATAGAGCCACGGGTTGTGGGCACCCTTGACTACGCCAGTAGGGAAAAGTTGGGCACAATGTCCAGAAGCTTGAGGAGCTCTGTTGTGTGAATTGAAATGGCTTGGAAGAGCAGTAGAGAAGCCACAGGAGGGCATTTTTGTGTTTGGTTGTAATGAGTCTTGAGGCTCAAACTGTTGCCTGAAGGAGAAGAGTTGCTTATGGGTGCAGTTTAAATTACAACTTGGGTCTCCCCTCTATAGATTATGAATTGGTGATCATCTGGTGGTAGTGGTGTTCAGTGCACGTGTTTGTGCAGCATGCTCATGGGTCATAAGATTACCAGTGATTGTTTATAACTGGTGATATATAGACCCCCTTGCCATATGGGAGATATGTCTAGGGTGGTGTAACATTTGCATTTAATGCACTCTTTCACTTAATAAGAAGTCAGTCACATTGCCAAAGTGTCCTGGTCCTTCCTGGCTTTCTTCCTCCTTTTCCCAGGCAAGGTGGTCAGCGGGCCTCTTGTCTGTCTCCTCTCCTTTTGGAAGCTCTGTCCTGTTTCTCTCCTTTTGTTCCTTGGCCTGTGTAGCAAAGTACATGGTTTGGGGAGGGGCTGTGGCTCAGTGGTAGAACACCTGCTACTCATGCAGTGAGGTCCCAGGCTCAGGCTTCAGCTGAAAGCATTGGGTGATGTGAAAGCCCTCCCACAGAGATCCTGGAGAGCCACTGCCAGTCAAGAGTGGATCGTGCTAACCAAGCAAGGCCAGTGATCTGCGACTGAGTATAAGGCAGCTTCATGTGTTTAGAATGCCCCATCATTCCTTAGGCAAGCTCTTGAGTTGCTTGATCAACTGAGGTTCCCCTGCACTTCTTCATGGCAGTGTTCAGCATTGCGCTTCACCCCAGACCCCAACATCTCTGCAGTTGTCCAAGTGAACACTGGCCTCTTGAGCATCCACGGCCTCTTGAGTAGAGGAGGACTTGGCTGCTCCTCCCCAACCTTGTGTAGTGTCTGGTGCAACTCCCTTCACAAATGCATTTGGCCTTTGTGACCATTGGCCACAGAACACGTTAGTTTGCTACCACTGCTAGGAACAAATGCTTGGCGGTGCATGCAGATGCACGCTAGGACACCAGTGGTGTCTTGCCAGCATGACGTATTATGGTCAGAGAATGGTTAATGAGTCACAGCCTGGAAGAAACAGAGTGTCCTCCATGCCCGCTTTCCCCAACAGATCTTCTTCCTAAAAATCTAAAGGTACGTCAGAGGTTAGGACACAGTAGGGGAATGCTGCAGCCTCAGGTCCCAGGAAACAAGTTAACTATATCCACTCCCATGAGCTCTAAGGACAGGTTGTTGCCACCTGCGTGAGATGTGGCTAGAAACTAAAATATGCTTTGCCTTGGATTTCTCACTTTGCAGTGATAGGTTGCGAGACCCAGTGGTGAGTTGCTTTGCAGCCATCCCCCTTCTGTCATGTATTCTGTCCATCTGAGCAGCTCTGCCGGATCCCTGCTGTCACATGTAGAGCTTCCTTCTTTTGACGGGAGATGGCTTGACCTGGATACTGCTTTTTAAAATGGTTCTTGCCGCCTGATGCCGTGCCCCTTGCAAGGGGTAACACTTGGCATCCGTGGCTAGTGCTTGTCTAAAGGGTTTAATGGCACTTGAGCAAGTTCTGGAGGTGTGCTAATAAGACTCTGCCCCAAAGGCACTGGCTATCAGAGGACGGTTCCACCCCAAGAATGGAATATGTGGCCTGGCTGCCATTCTGCTCAAAATGAGACAACACCCCCCTTTCTTCAGCAACAGGGGGAACGCTCCTAATGCATGCCATAGTTGTTGGGGTTTTTTGTCGTAAAAATGAAAAGCTTTAAATGAGGCCAGGGGTGGGGATCTGCCTGTGCCAAAGCTCCTTCTCACTCCGTTCCTCAGATGTTTCTAATGACTCTCATCTCGACTGGGGCTGTCAGTGCTCCCGACTTCAAAACAAAGAGCCTGCATGTAAACCAAACGCTCCACCGATGTGTCATTGCTTGGAACCTGCACAAAACCTCTCTCTCTTTTTTTGCTCATTAAGCTTTCAACAGCCGCTTCCATCATTAAAAAAAAAGAGAGGAAAGAGAGAACCTGTTTCCATCTTGATGCTGCTGCAATGCACCACGCCGTTGAAAATTGTTTGGTGCTTTGGGGGAGGGGGAAGGTCTGGGTCCCCTCCCAGACCCTACAGGGGGATGCTTTGATCTGCATGCTTTCCATGCTTTCTAAAGCCAGAAATGCATCCCCCGCCTCCACCCCTCCCTTCCCAAATCTGTGGTGCCAGACTGCTGCAGTCTGTCCCTTGTAAGCCCTCTAACTGTGCTCAGCTGAGCAGTGTGCTAGGGCTCTTTTGCAGCTAAGACACTTGAGCTCAGAAGCAAGCAGTGGCCCTGAGGGCGAGGGGCGGCCCCTTCCCTCTCCCCACCCCTCCAAACGGGAGCAAAATGTTGCTGCCACTCTGAGCCAGCTGTGCCATCTGAGGAGTCTCTGCAGGGGTCGTTTCGTAGAAAAAGAGCTAGGGGAACTCATTAGCATAACTCATTAGCATATGCCACACCCCCTGACATCACCGGAAGTGTGTCATGAGGCCACACACCCCACCCCCAACGGTCCCGGCCGCCGGTGCCGGCCTGGCAGCTCCACTGCCGAGCCCCATGAGGGGCCTGGCGGTGGACCTGCAAGGCTGGCAGGAGTGCAAGGAAGCCCCGCGAAGGCCTCCCCTGGCCCCAGGCAGGCAGGGGTGGGGAGAGGCAGGGAGGAAGCAACTTACCCTCCCTCTCCTCCTGCCTCCTCCTGGCTGAATGAGGGCCAGAAGCGGGGCGGCCGAAAGCGGGGGCGGGGCTTCGTCTTGTGCCCCGCCCCCCGTACCTCACCCGGGGGAACTGCGATCCCCCCCAAAATGACCTCTGAGTCTCTGCCTCTGGATTTAACCTGTGTCTCATCTGAGGGTGGCGCTCCCAAGTTCCTGTGTTACCTTGGAAGAAGTCCTGGGGGGGCACTCACTGCTTCAGGGATTGCTTGAGCAAGTTTGGCAGCACAGGAGTTAAGCAAATGGTGGTGGGGGGAGGAGGGGGAGGAGGATGCGATCAGTGATGGAGGGGAGAGTTTTAACAATGGAGTTTGGGACAAAGGCGGCAGTTGTCCTGCCCTCCCAGGCACACAGGCTTCTCTGTGTTGTGGTGGCTCTGGCTGTGGCTGTTTCCCTGTCCTGGAGAAGACAATGCCCTGCATTTTCAAAGCCGGGTGCTGAGTGCCACCTGTGTGTTCAAGGGGACCCCCTGTGTGGTGGGGCTTGAGGTTAAAGATAGACAATAGAGCGGGGCACAAGCCTGGAACAAGTGGTGGGAAGGAGAAGGGAAGATTTGGATCATGAAATAAGAGTCCTGTGGCATGTCAAAGACTAATTTCTGATACAGAGAGCAGTGACACACAATAGCTTACCTTGGAATAAATGATGGCAACCTTTAAGGTGCCACTGGGCTCCTGTTTTGTTAAGGTGCCGTAAGAATTCATTTTGGCCGCGTTGGGCAAATATGGCTACCCTCTCTGGGATTTGATAACAAAGGAGGTTGTGAAGGTTGGGGAGAGGAGTGTAAAATATATATTTAAAAGGTAAATACAACGGCTTACAATGGGAGAGCCCGTTTGTCTGTTGTGCTGCTTTATTGAACTGAGAGACAATCCAGCCCACCTCCTCCTCCTGTCTTTTGTTAGCCTGTCCCAGGCTAGCTCAATTTCGTCAGGTCTCAGAAGCTAAGCAAGGTTGGCCCCGGTTAATATTTGGACGAGAGGCCGCTAGGAAGACCAAGAGACTGCTATGCAGAGTCAGGTAATGGCAAGCCACCTCCGCAAGTCTTTTGTCTCGGAAACCCTATGGGGCTGCCATAAGTCAGCGGTGACTTTGACAGTGCTTTCCACCACCAGCACCAAAAATGTCTTTGTATACGGTCGGGTAGGTTAAAACCTCAAAAATATTGCGACTCCATACACACAGCACCCTTCTCCAATCACCGAAAGCCAGCCAAAATAAAATCTTGCACTGCTCCTGGAAGGTGAAAATCGAGAGGAAGGGGATCCCCATAGCTGAGGGGCAGATGTGGAAAGAGAGCATTCTGGTGAACCCTTGCAGTCCTGATTTGGTAGAAAGATAGTAAATAAGAGGGTGTCATGAAAGGCCTACCAGGCCAGAAGGGTGGCAGCTAAAGCTGTTCAGGGCTTCGAAGGTTGCAAGTTGCAACAGCACCTTAGGCTGAGTCTCTAGAAAACGAGAACGGCTGGGGGTTTCGTGTAAGCAGAGTCTGCCTTTCTTCCCTCTGAGGGCCTGATTGGTGCCCTGGGCATGAAGTCATGCCAGTGTTTTTAAAGGAGGAGAAGTTCCAAGGTCTACGTTGGATGGGCAGAACAGATCATCGTGAGAACAGCTTAGTTCTGTGAAGATGTGAGGGGAGGGGATTTCCTTGAGGTGAGAGTGATGTCAGAACCTCTGTTCCTTAGAACAGCCACTGTTAAACTCAGAATCCTCTTGCTCTGCCCCCTCTGAGTCTTACCATCCAGCTGCTGCTCTGCCGGACGCTCAGCTGCTGCAGTATTAGGGCCTCAGGGCTTCAGCTTCCGATTTTGTGGTGTCGGTTAGGGGGTTGAACCCACAGCTGTTGATTGCAGTTGCTGTGCAGGGTGGGCTTGCTTCCTCTGTGGATCTTCTTCCACCCCATGCAGAAAACCAGCATCAAATCACTCTGTCTCGTTGAAGCTACTGGAGGAATGGGTGTGAGTACAGTGAAGGGGACTTCTTGAGTATTTTTGTCCATTTAGCAGACTTCAGGGTTCTTGTGTTTGTGGGTGGCTGTTGTGGATGGTTTCACACATCTGTGTTGTGTGGATGGATGTGTGTTGTGTTGGAACAGTTGTGTGGATGGTTCACTCATGCGTGGAACTCCTCATGCAGTCGTGTAGAAGGCACACCTTGCCTAGCAGTGTGTGGTTTGGCTCACTGACTTGAATAAACTTGACTCTGCAAAGGACCCACTATTAGTGATCAACTCTGGTCTAGATTGTGTAGATTGTTCTTCTGGAATGTGCTGGTGGGTGGAATCTACCATCCTTTTGGTCAGGGGAAGAGGTGTGATTAGAGGGCCTTCTAGCTGTCCCTACCTGTGCTTTTAAGACTAGGTGAGTCTGTTGGTGTGGCCTTGCACTGGTGCAGTCGAGTGATTCTGGAACCTATGAGGTCTGGATGATGGGAAGTCAGAAGATGGTAGCTGGCCAACCTTTTACTGTTGTTCTCCATTCCATATCAGGTGGCAGCTGCTTTACAGATATGCTCTGGAATGGGCAGTGGCAGGCAGAGGTGTTGTTCTGGTATAGTCCTTGCCCCTTTGTGTCCTTATTTGAATGCTCCAGAACCCACTTTCTCGTGTCTCACAGGGTCCTCTTGGTTCTGCTTACCACCTGTGGCCCAGGTGATATGGGGCTGGGGGCTGTGTGTTAAGAACATAAGAGAAGCCAATGTTGGATCAGGCCAATGGCCCGTCCAGTCCAACACTCTGTCACACAGTGGCCAGAAATACCAGGTGCCATCAGGAGTTGAGTCTGCAGGCTTTAGAGGGAGGAGGAGATTTCTTCAGGGCAAGTGTTTTGGGTATTTGCAATCACCTTCCTGTCTTGTAAGCATCATCTGGCCACATAGAGAAGAGGCCTTGTTGCTTAATGCCTGGAGTGGGGAGGGGCTGTGGCTCAGTGGCAGAACATCTGCTTCACATGCAGAAGGTCCCAGGTTCAATTCCCGGCATTTCCAGTTAATGGAATCGGGCAGTATGTCATGTGAAAGGCCTCAACCAGAGATTTTGGAGAGCTGATAGATTAACAGTCTCTGTAGCCCTGTTCACATATTAGAGTGAACATGAGAGTATCATGCATATACATGGGTACATCTTTTTGTAAGAAAGAGGCAACATGTTAATGTAACTGGGGACTAGTACCTGGATGTAGGACTTAAATCACACATTCAGTAATACGTGCATCACATGTAACTTGAGAATTAATGTATGTATAAAGAAAAATCAAGTGTGTACCTTACCTAGATTTTATGTGTGTTCACTGTTACTTCTTATCAGGGCTACAGTATAAGGCAGCTTCAGGTGTTCATGTGGAGGCCAGAAGAGTGGTCTCCCCTGTCCTTTCAGCTTGCTTGAAAGAGGAAGTTCCACTCTGTCATTACCCATGGAGACTGGAAGCAACCCGTAAGAACCCAGGGCTGATTATCTTGTGTCAGACCTTTGGTCCACTTAGCCCAATACTGTTCCCAAGGTCTTGGGCAGTGACACTTTCTGAGCTCCTTGGACAGAGATCTGGGGGGGGGGGGTTAACTGGGGGCCATATGGTGTGGCTGCCCTCTTTTCCTGGTATTTCAGCTTAATCAGTTGCAGAAATATTTGAATGGGGAAGAAGATTTATGTCTCAGTAAGACAGGAGGGAGGGATTATTTCATGTGGGAGAGCCATTCTGAAGATGGAATATGCTGCAAATGAAGCTGAATTGGTCACTGGGAAGAGCCTCCAGCAGGCAGGCTGGTAGTAGTTGGCTGCCCGAGCTCCAAGGGCTTGGCTAGGCATGTATAGTGGGAGCTCCGCTAGCCCATTGTCTGTGCTTCAGGCAGAGCCTGCTTTCCTAGCAGTTCCTTCCTTTTTCATATGTGTGCCTGGTTCTGAAGAGGAAGCAGTATAAGCAATCACCAGTCTCTTTCATCTTTCCAGGCCTGATTTGCAGTCTTTTTTGCTTCCCCCTCCCCTTTGTTTATCACAGTCATGAGCATCATTGTCTGTACGCAGCACAGGTTGGTTTAGAGGGTTTCCCCCCCAGAATGAGGAAAGTTTCTCTCCCTGTTCTCCTGGGGTAGTCTGATTCCAGCTTGTGGGAAAATGTGTATTTGCTTCCCCTCCCAGGGACCTCTCCTGCTTCTGGGGCCTCTCGGCTCCTTAGATCCCTGCCTCCACACACAATAGGAGCTGATGGCGGTGGGCTGTTTGGGAGCCTCCAAGCTGACAGCTGTCGGGCCTGCCATTTACTTGTGCGGATCTCACGGCAAATGGGAGCTTCTGACGTTGAATGGGGGGATTGAATTGGTTGCTTTTGCATGGGGGGGGGGGGCAGCTCACAGGCAATCGGATGCCAGGATTGCAAAATTGAATTGAAAACCTGTTAGTTGTGCTGGAGTTCTTCTCTGTCTCTCTCTCTCTTCCCCCAGCTGCCAAGATGCAAGGAGAATGTCATATGGAAGGGGGAGAGAAGATATTTCTGTATGTGCAAAAACGAAATGTGGCACGAAGGATGTCGGGACCTACTACAGACAACTCTGGGGCAGGGTCTCGGGGTGTGGAGAGGGGAGGGGAACCGGCAAGATGGACAGCGGCTTCCCTAGGCCAGCATATGGTGTTGTAAGAGACTTGGTAGCTAAATGTGCTGAGTGGGTTTTCCTGTTTGGCAGTAAACTAGCTGATCAGCCGTTGTCACCTTGGTCCTGCTGATTAAGAAGACAAAATAAAGCACATTTTCAGTCTCACCGAAGTGTGACCTGGCTAGTTCAAATGGCATCTTTTGGGTTAAGTGCCACGGCAGGGGGGTGTACGTGTGTTTCATCTGGCTTTATATTTAAAATCAAAGCATTGGCTGCTCAGGGGATGTCACTTCCCCCCCCCTTCCACTTCTGAGGAATGGCTTTGAAAGTCATTGAATCATGTAGGATTGTATGTACTATTAAGGATTTCTGGACCTGAGTACAAAATACTTTACCTTTCCTGTTTATCCTCACAACTAATTCTGTGAGGGTAGCAGGCCTATCAGGTGAACCCCCTTGCAGAGTGAGTGGTAAGGTGTTGGCAGACAAGTGATGCCAGAGCCAAGGGTGATCCAACCCTTCTTGGGCCCAGGGGTGACTCCTGTTATTGTAGGGACCAAGCTAGATGGTTCAGTTGGTTCTAGTAGCCGAGCCAGATGGTTCAGTTGGATTCTCTGTGAAGTACAGGAAGGGCCACAGTGTCACGAAACCAGGTGTATCTATCCTAGGCGTAGGATATGCATTGTTAGACATGTCTGAATCTGCTAGGGTGATGACCACTGTGGATCTGGGGTTTTGGCAAATGGAACTGGAACAGGAAGCTCAACCTGCTTCCATTACTCTGGATGGTCTATATGAGTTAGCCACAAGGTATAGATAGGAACTCTCAATCTGGTGCAAGTGATGCACTGTATTCTTGGTGCTTGGGGGGGGGCAACAGTGGGAGGGCTTCTAGTGTCCTGGCCCCACTGGTGGACCTCCTGATGGCACCTGGTATTTTTGGCCACTGAGTGACAGAGTGTTGGACTGGATGGGCCATTGGCCTGATCCAGCATTGGCTTCTCTTATGTTCTTATGAGTTCATGGTGCTGTCTTTTGGCCTCAGGAACTCTCCTGCATCTTTTTCAGAGGCTGGAGAATAACTTGTTGAGTGGCATGTGAGAATTTACTGTGGCTTATATATATTGATGGCATTGCAATCTTTAGCAAGGGCTTGGATTTACACTTGAAGTATTTACTGAGGGATTTAGGTGCCATCCAGAAGGAGAGTCTCACCATTAGATTGAGCAAATATCAGTTTGGGATGCTAGAGATGGTTTATTTGGGGGCGCACAGAGCAAGTATTGGGAACATCATGCTGATGTGGGACACGGTGGAGGCAATCCAGAATTGGGAACCCCCAAAGACCAAAGGGCAGGGCAGGGCTTTTCTGGGTTTGGCAAATTATTACAAAAGATTTGTCTGGCTTTAGTTTGATAGTTGACCCCCTTTCCTCACTCTCCAGGAAATACCTGCCAGACAAAGTAGGGTGGACTCCCACATATCAAGCTTCTTTCAGACAGTTAAAAAGAGCTGTAATTTTCCTGCCTGTTCTTAAAGCTCTTGACCTTGAAAAGTGTTTCTTGCGACAGACACCTCAGACTAAGGCAGTGGAGTGGGGCAGTCCTCAAGCGAGAGTGATAAGGTACGAAACATCCCATAGTGTGTCTAAGTAGGGAACCCATCTCTTGGGAAAGAAACCTGTCTACAGTGCAAAAGGTGCGCTTGGCAATTGTGTGGACACTGGACTGGCTTAGACTGTATTGGGGCAAGGGTTTAACCTCCCTAAAGAAATTTACAGCGGTTGCAGACCATGAATAATTCAAACATAAAGCTTCAAAAGTGGTCATGGAAAATCGAGGAGTTCAGCATGAAAACAGAACCCATTTCTGGACATGGCAATGTAGCTGCAGCTTTCTTTCCAGGAAAGACGTGTGTAATAGGTACTGGCCCTCTTGGTGGATAATTCCAAAAATAACTAGTTGGTAGCAACATATGGAAGGAGAAGTGAGAGAGAAATTCCTCCAAGGGCTGGGAGAGCCAGGAGGAGACTTTTGCTGGGTGCCTGGACTCTTTGGAGGGCTGAATGGAATGGTGCTTGCAGATCAACAGGGCTGTTTCACCACAACACCCAAGGCTGCACTTTTTAATTTAAAATTCCACTTCATCATACAACCTCACTGTGGATAGTTGGAAGGTTATGGAGGCAAATATTAGAGTACTGTAACTCGCTCTGTGCAGAGCTGCCCTTGAACTTGCTCCGGAAACTTCAGCTGGTCCAGAATGCAGCTGCACAGGCCCTTATGGGAACCCCCTTGAGAGCACACATACGACCTGTGCTCTGTCAGTTGCTCCAGACTGGCTCCAGACTGAATTCTGAATCAGGTTCAGGGTTTTGGTACTTACCTTCAAAGCCCTAAACGGTCTGGGACCATCATATCTGTGGGACCGCCTCTTTCCATATGCCCCTCAGAGAGCATTATGCTCAGCTGGTACCAACTTGCTGGTAGTCCCTGATCCCAAAGTGGTCCAGCTGTCCTTTACCAGGGCCTTTTCAGCCCTGGCCCCAGCCTGGTGGAACTCTCTCCCCAGTGAGATCTGGGCCCTGCAGGACTTAGCTCAGTTCCACTGGGCCTGTAAGACTGAGATGTTCCACCTGGCAATTCAGGCCACTTTGGTGTAGTGGTTAAGTGCGCAGACTCTAATCTGGGAGAACCGGGTTTGATTCCCCACTCCTCGACTTGCACCTGCCATATGACCTTGGGCACGCCATAGTTCTGGCACAGCTGTTCTTGAAAAAGAGCCGTTTCTGTCAGAGCTCTCTCAGCCCCACCTACCTCACAGGGTGTCTGTTGTGGGGAGGGGAAGGGAAAGGAGTTTGTAAGCCGCTCTGAGACTCATTTGGATTTATACCCCGCCCTTCACTACCCAATCTCTTCTTCTTCTTGGTTGAGGACAGCGACGGTTAGAGAGAACAGTGGCCTCCCAGGTTTTGCCCCCCCTCTATTCTTTTATGTTTAAGATCCTCCTTATGGGTGGAAAGTGGATTATATACCAGCCATCTTAGCTATCTGCAGAATAGATATGTTAGCCATCCAGCCGTCTGTGGAACAGATATGTGGCACCACCCAGCAGTAGATTAAATTGTTGAAAGCACTAGATTTTAGCTGTATTGTATGTATTCCATTATGCATTGATATATACTATATGTTGTACGCCGTCCTGAGTCCTGCTTGCAGGAAATGGAGCAAGATAGAATTTTTTTAAAAAATAAACTAACTAGTAATGGTAGTCACTGTGGTCTCTTTGCTGCCACTCCAAGGATGCCACTTGGAAGGGGCTGTGGGTGGGCAGCAAGGGGGACAAACCAGGTGTCCTACCACTGCCTCCAAGAGCACGTTTTTTTGGGCAGACTTCCTAGGCAGAGAAGGAAGAGAAATTTGGCTTGCCTAATGCTTCTGCTGTGCAAGGGTTAGCGTGTCAACAAATTAGTGGGGAAGCCTGGGTTCAGTTCCCCATTCTGGTAGTCCATGAGCCCATCATTCTCGCAGTCTAATGTACTTCACAGGGTCATTGTTGGGGAAGGGACTGTGTACCCTGTGCTTTTTAAAGGAAGGGTGGGAGGGGAAAAACCAGTGTGTTGTAGTAGGTAGTGCTGGAGTATGATCTGGGAGACCCAGGTTTGAATCCCCACTCTGCCATGGACTTTGCTTGGTGACCTTGGGCCTCTCACACTCAACCTAGCCCCTCTCACTGGGTTGCAAGGACAAAATGGGGTAGAGAAACCCGTGTAATATGCCTTGAGCTTGCTGGAGCAAGGTGGGATGGGTGGGGGAAGCCTACAGTGACGCCTTTCTCATGGACTGTTCACTTCTTCTTATAGCTCTCTGAAGGGTGGAGGTGGGGTGTCAGTACATTCTTATGGATCTGAATGATTCGCACATCATGAAAGAGGGTATCAGCTATTCTGTTGAAACTGCTGTGGAAGCATTGAACAGGGTGATCGTTCAGGTGGTAGCTCTCAAATGCTTGCTTGTGCTGTCTAGTCTCCAGGCTAGACCAAGGAATGGTGGGCAATGAGCAATGATGGCTTGAGTGGAAGTGGAAGAAAATTCAGTGATTCTGAGCAAACTCTAGAAGGCCCGTTCTGTAGTGGTAGCTGGTGGAAAGCTTATCTTGGTTCCATTATGTTTGGCACATCTCATCCAGTGGTGCTTTCCATAGTGGAAGAAGACTTCTTCATCTGGTCCTTGTCTTGCTGACATGTCAAATCTCCAAAAGCTCCCTGACCGTTTTGTTGAGCGCTTGCCGATAAAATTACTTGCATTTTTGACAGAAGAAGTCAGGGCAGCCTTTTATCCAGCAGTACAGGGCAAGAATTCCTATTGACATCAGATTTGAACAAAATGTATTTGAAGCTGTTTGCCCTTTTCCCTAGGCATGTGTTTTTCATGGCTGAGGAATGTTAGATTAATATTGTTAGTTAATATATTTTCGGTTTTGAACTTCAACAGAATTTTTTTGGTTTTGAACTTTAATAGAAACAATGGCAAAGATCACCAGTAGGAAAATACCCTTCACTGGATCAACTCATGTGGGTAATTATAGACTCCTGGTCCAGTCAGCCCTTTCTGGCCAAGGTGGTTGATTACACAGTGGTTTATCAGCTCCAGATACTTTTTATTATGAAATGGACTCTCTTCCAGTCTGCCTTGTATGGTTAGTTGGAAGAATAAACTGGTTTTGATTGAACAACAGCATAGGTTGTTAAAAGATCCATTATATGGAGGAATGGTGGGCACTCACTTTTTATAGTGAGTCTGCTTCTGCCTATAAGAGTAACATCCTGTAGAAATTGAGCTTTTCATTAGTGTTTCCCACACAGAGGAATTCCCTCCCCATGCATAAAAATGACAATAGACCGAGACTGGTAATGGGTAGCGATGTATCCCATCACCCCTTTAGATCGCTTTGTTTCCTACAAGATGCATCTGCTGCGTAAGTACTGGACTGTATCTGTGTTGTGTACTTCTGTAAATAACTGTATTATAAATCTCGCTGAAGGGCTTGTGCCCAACAGATAGCTTTATAAACAAACGCATTTTGTATTGCTCATCCAGGCATCTGTGGTGGCACTACAGCATGTGTGCTTTTCGAGTTCTTGAGAGCTGCTAGTTGTATTTTCCTTTGTCAGGGTGTCAGTCCCTTTGCTGATGCTCTTTGCATCTGGAAGTTCTCTAACAAAACAAGTTCCAAACCATCCTGGCTGTGGAGAAGTGATTGTAAGCATATGGGTAACAGTTCAAAGGGTAGGACTTCCTAGGGTTCATAAGGGCCTCTGTCCGTCTCTTTCCTCGTTTACCTGCATTTTATACTATCAAGTATATTTTTATTTAGAGAATGCATATGCTGTCTCTCCAAAGGCCTGCTCAAAGCTGCTTACAAAATAAAGCATGATAAAATAAAATCACTAGTTAACCATAAAAACTATTCAACCCAAGCCATGTATAAAAAGGTATAAAACACAATTGCGGTGCCACTACTGGGAAATTCTGCCTTGATTACTGCCTCCCTCGTGTCTGCAGGCAGGGCACAGAGAGTAGGACTTGAAAAATGGATCTTAACTGATAGGCGTCTCTTTAAGATCAAGACAGTGTACTCCTTGCACGTGTGGTCTGTGGACCTGGGTAGGGGTTCTGCCTCAGGGGTTGGTGCATGTGTTTTGCATGTAGAAGGTCTTAGGTTCAATCCTTTGTATCTCCAGTTGAAGATTCATGGGTTGCAGTGCTGGGGAGGGCCTCTAACTTTGGAGAGCTGTGGCCAGTTGTGAGTAGACAATACCTAAATAAATCAACGGCCTGACTCTGTACAGTAGTTTCATGTGTTTGTCTCTTGTTGATTCTCAAACTTTTCTGCAGACAGTCTGGATCTTGCCTGTTTAAGTAGGCTGTGTATTCTTTCCTTGCATAAGTAGTTCTGCTTGCAGGCTTTGATGTGGAAATCCAGACTTGGCAATACGGGAGCAATGGCATCAAAATGTCCTCTGTTTGTGTGTATGTTCTTTTGTACCAAAAGCCAAATTGGACTGCTCTAGTTTCCAGTTTCTGTCTTCTGTCTAGAGTCACATATCCAGTGCTTTTATGAGCCAGGGGTAAGACAGGTGTCTGGTTCAGAAAGACATCATCCAAGAATGACACAAACTTGATGTGAACCAAAGGTTCTGCCAAGTCCAGCTTTTTCCTAGACATTTTGCACAGGTATTCATTGGTGATGGAGGAAGGGGATGGATATTGTATGGTATGCATATGAAGTTACTAGTGTGAGTGTGTATGGTAACTGGAGGAAGAAATTCTTGTTCTGAGGCTGAGAAACTGAGAGGTTGTATGATCTCCAGTATCTATCCTACAAGCTTAGTGCAGTTCTTAAATCCAGATTAATGAAGCAGTATAAGGGTGGGAATATTCTTTGGAGTTCCTTATGCCTAGGAAATCACTCTGTGGTAATCTTTGGTGCATCTTGGTTCTTTTTTTGAAGCTAGGTAACTTCAGAATTTCAGGAAATTTGGTAGTCCTTGAATGGAACTTTCAAGCCAGTGTGAGAGAGAAACACAGTTCTCAGAACCATGTTCCCCAACCCTATTGTATGGCTCCCATGAACCTGGGAAACTGGGAGTGGTCTAATTTACCCTACGGGTGTGGAGTTGTAGCTTGGGAGTGCATGAAGCTTATTTTGCAAGGCTGCCTCTGACATGTGGCCTGCCTTCTTCATTTCCAGAGCCATGTTGGCCAACGCTGCTACGATGCGGATCCTCATCAAGGGGGGGAAGGTAGTCAACGATGACTGCACCCTGGAGGCGGACGTCTACATTGAGAACGGCATCATTCAGCAGGTGGGCCGTGAGCTCATGATTCCTGGTGGGGCCAAGGTCATCGACGCCACCGGGAAGCTGGTGATCCCGGGGGGCATTGACACCAGCACCCACTTCCACCAGACCTTCATGAACGCTACCTGTGTGGATGACTTCTACCACGGCACTAAGGTACCAAACTTCCTTGCATGGGATGGCACCAGCAGTGCGAGGGGGTCTCCAGGGTTGGCAGTGGGGTTTCATTGCTTGCTTGGTCTAGTTTGTTGAGAGGCTGACTTGGACCACTCACTCTCTTCCCTAAAGCTTCCCTGAACTTCCTGCCATTATCTTGGAGGGATGAATCTGGATTGTGCCAGGGAATTGGGGGACAGGCCTCATCTGTCTGTGTTCAGGCTTAGTGGGACAACCATTTCTTTTTCCATAAAGCTTGTTGCCATGGCAGCTTAAAAGCGTGACACGTGCCTCAGATGAGTGAGAACAAGATCTTGTTCTGCCCATCTGGAGAGGCAAAAATAATTTAGCGGTAGTTTTGTGTAGCCTTGAGAGTGGGGTGATGGTGAAAACCTTGGGTTGGAACCCATGGTATGTCAGCAAAAGGCACCAGTGGCTGTGGCTCTCCTCCCTCTT
>NW_015168654.1:1475353-1477606 GCF_001447785.1 Gekko japonicus
TTCATTCGATGGTTGTGAGACCGACATGGGTTGGGGGTCTGCAGTGGGGAGGAATTGGATGAAACATCCCTTTTCTTCCTCTTCCATCAGGACAGCTCCACTGATGGAGGAGAGAGAAGGGGATGATTTGTGCCCTTCCCCTTCTCACTGCAGCCCCCTCACCCACGTGGACCCTTAACCCATGCAGGTCCCACGACTGTGGGAATAAACTTTTCCAGGGACCAAAAAGACTGCTACTGCTGTGGAAAGGGGAATTTAGAAAGGTCCACGATCTTTGTGCCTTCAGTTTGTATGATCCAGGTTGACTGACTTGTTCTAACTGGAAAAATATGGGGATTTCTCTCAGCTCTGACACAATTGGCTCCAGGAGCTATCTTGATGGATGGGAGTGTGAGTGGCTGTTTGAAGCCTGAGACTTGCTTTGGGGCATTTTTCTCTTCCTGTTGCTGCCCTGTTATATCCTCTGGCTGCTGTCAAGTCGCTGTCTTGAGTGGGTGGATGACGACTGAGAATCTTAGAGGTGGAAGAAACCTTTGTCGGCAGTGTCCCTTACCTCAGATGAGAGGTGTAAACACAGCAGCGAAAAGTAGAATTCTGCCATCGCTGGAGGAAGCCACTTCATTCATTGCTGTAGTGAGTCCTTTGCTGCTGTGCAGCCTCCATCTCCTTTCTATTGGTTAAACACCTTGCTCTGTAACCTCTCATCTGTGAGCAGGAATCACAGCTATTTCGCATCCAACCCACCCTCCTTTCAGGTATTTGGAAAGCTGTTTAATCAACTTGATGGCTGCTCTGTCCTTCTGGGGATCCAGTTGTGCCCTGAAGTTGGGAAAGGAGCTCTGTGTGCATCCCTTTGTGCTCCCTCAAAGAAGATGAGAGACACTGTCAGAACACTGTGGCACATCTCTCTGGTCATGTGGTGCAGTTGTGGTGGGGGTTGCAGAAGGCCTTCTGTTTGTTCCCGAATCCCTTTCCCTCCAAACTCCGTGCCTTTCCTCTCCCTATCCTTAGGTGATGTACCAAATGATTTGCAAAACCGGGTCCTGGCAGCAGAATTTTTCTTTTTCAAAATATATTGCAAGTATATTGAGGCTTGCACTGAGTGAAGGACTGGGGATGTTTGCTTCCCCCCCCCCCCACGTGCCTGTGCATTCACTGTAAGAGACACTCAGGAAAGCAAGGAACAGACATCATCGTGGCTATCCCTGTTAAAGTCCAGGACTTCAAGTTTTATGAGAGGGGGAAGTGCCAACTGCTTGGGCATAGATTTTAGGCTACAATGTCTTACTATGTGTGTCATTGCTTACCCCCCCCCCCCCCCCACACAAACACAAAATAGAAATCATGTATTAAGTAAAGTATTGCAAATTATTGCCTGTGGCTGCCAGCAGGTCAGCTGCAGATTTGGAAACCACAGGTCTGTAAGCTGAGTCGGCTGGAAATGTCAGCATTATAACTCCAACCGGATCAGATTTGTATTTACAAAAACCACAGCTAGGCTTATGCCAAAGCAGTGAATGTGTGTGGGCTGGGCTCATTTTGATCCACCAGTCTCCTTCAGAGGCATTAAAGTACAGGTAAGAAATTAAAGTAGGTCTGAACAGATTCAGTCTGTCATGGCTGCCACTTTGCTCTCTGGCAGTCCTGATCAGGGCTGTAGCCGGCTTGATTAAAAATAGCTTTAGGGAGGTGGTTGTGGCACATGCGTGCACCCCTTCCTCTCTCTGTGGACAGCTGTGCAGTGCCTGGCAAAAGAGAAGCTGTAACTAGGTATATATTGAGGGGGTGAGCTGGCTGTAACCCACCCAATAGAGGCAATGGCTGCAGTACAGAGAGACAAAGAAACTTCTCTGGCATAGGATCCCAGCTTGCTGATCTCCCATTCCTGCTGTTTCCAGTAGCTCGGAGGCTAACCTCTCGCCTGGGAAATGGGCAGCAATAGTTCAGTGCTCCCTCTCCGAGGCCATCAAGTTTGCACCCTCTTCAAGCATAGTTTCAGCTGACTCAGGAATGAGAAAATGAGTATCCGAGTGGAGGCCTGGATGTACTGTGCTAAATGCTGGGCTGCTTCTGGAAGGGAGAACAGATCAGTAATGCAAGACCCCCAAGCAAGGCTGTTAACAACAGGATGTTTTGGAGGACATTAATATATAGGCTCACCATAAATCAGAGGCAACTTGATGGCACTTTATGAACACACAAATATACCCCTCCTTTTCACTTAAGGCCAGTCTGCATGGGATAGAGCAGGTA
>NW_015168654.1:1477938-1557646 GCF_001447785.1 Gekko japonicus
TGGACCTCCTGATGGCACCTGGTATTTCTGGCCACTGTGTGACACAGAGTGTTGGACGGGATGGGCCTTTGGCCTGATCCAACATTGGCGTCTCTTATGTTCTTATGATGCCAGAGCTGTGTCTCTTGGGGACAGATCTGCCGAGCTGCCTGACTTCTTGCCTCTTTGTTTTTAAACAATACCAATACCAATAGCAATCCATCAGGGAGGGCAGCACGGATTGGCTGTGGCTTCTGGCTCTGTTCAGGAGGAAGGCATGTTTGCATTTCCTTTAGGCTTCTAACCACAGGGTTTTAAAAAATCTCCATAATTCTTCCATAGGTGATTGCATAAATGTACCTCCGTATGGTGGTAAAATGGAGGCTTAATCATGGGTTTTGTTTCCTGTAGCTGGACTTCTTTCACAAGGGGGCAGGTGCTTTTCTGCAAACATTAACCATGGAAGAATTGCAGGAAAGCCTATCCTTGTGGCTATGAATCTCTGAATCTATACAAACATCATTGAAAGTTCCTGAAATTTTTCTTAGTTAACCCTTTCCTTGGCGGAAAAATCTGGGCCACAGCTGGCATGCACAGAAATGCCTTTGTTTTCTGGTCTCTTGTTGCAGCACGGATGCCAGTTGGACTGCTGTCCGTATCAGCCTGCTGCCGGCTGCTGCCCAGAGTGCTCTACCTGTTGCATTATCTGAAGACATTGTGGAACTTGCAGTGCCCAGCCAGGGAGATGAAGACACAGAGCAAGAGGGAGCTGGTGCCCACAAGTGAGCCCCTAGAGGAGTATTATGTGGTCCTTGTTGTTACCTTGGCTCTTAGCTAAAACTGTGAAGTCTGAAAGGGTCTACACTCAGTCCTGGAAACCAGTGCTTCCCTTGAAACTGGCCTTAGGTGGTAGCTTTCTCCTTCTTTATGCAGTGCTCACACTGATGCATTTCTCTTGAACGTGCTGCTCCCCGCCAGAGCTGGGCTGCTGAACTGAGACACTGACTGTGAAGATCACACTCTGGTGCTTGATTCCTCCCCATATGTACCTGGCCCATATTAAGGCCTCATGTTAGTCTGTTGCAGCAAAAACAGGAGCGAGTTTTTGTGCCACCTTAAAGCCTGTAATGACTTGAGAGTCTTCAGTCATGACAGGTGTTTAAGTTGCTTTGCAAAGCAAGGGAAATTGCACTGGTGCCATTGTGAGCAGCATCTGTACTTTGCTTCATTTATATTTGAGTTTTGCCTTATTACAATTCCTGGTGTACTTCGTGCATTTCTGAGCCCTTGAACCTTGCTGTTCACACTTCTTCATAACACTTCTATAAATGCTGGCTTATTGAGAGCCTACAACATACATGTGTCTGAAGCAGGGTTTAGTCCACAAAAGTGTATGGTAGAATATATTTTTATTCACCTCCTCAATGAATACATACCATCCTCATCCAGAAATATATCCTTCTGCAACCTCTTTGTCTCCTGACTTAGTTGATTTCTGGTGTTAGAGTTCATTATTACAAAGAATGGTTAAGGATGTTTGAGTGGCCAGTCATGGAGTTCATCGGCAGGTTTGAAGCATTACCTCTTGAACTCAGTGGGTTAGCTCAGAAGAGTATCCATCCAGAAACTTTATTTATGTACTGCGTAGATGCCTTTTCACTGAGACTCAAGGCAGATTACATAGAGTAAAACAATGCAGGCAAATAGCATGAGACATGTAATAATACACTAGGTCCCTCAACTGGATAGCCCAGGCAAGCCAGATCTCATCAGATCTTGGAAGCTAAGCAGGGCCGACCCTGGCAAGTACTTGGAAGGGTGACCTCCAAGAAATACCAGGGCCAGGATACAGAGGCAGATTATCAAGCCACCTCTCTGAAATGTCCTAGCCCCACTAGGGGTTGCCAGAAGTCACCGTGACTTTCAGGCATGCAAGTGCATCTGCGCGCGCGCACACATACACAAAATAAAAACAATTTTTTAAAAATACACTAGGATTACAAAATTAGCAGTAATGCCCAGAAGTACCAGATGTAATACTTTGTCCCCTAAGGTAATCTTGGGAACCGGTTTGAGGGTGGGGTGGAGTTAGGCAGGGCAGGGCAGGGTGAAAAGGCTATGGAAGCTAACATCATGGAGAATTCTTCACACCATCAACCACAAGCTTCATTTCTCAGAATTTTTTGTTGAGCAGCCTTGATTGCCAAATGGCTACCAAAGCTTGTAGCATTCTGTAGACATGCTCAAATCACTGCAAACTCTTACCTCTAGAGGAGGCTGAAGTTGGTTCCCATTTCCTTATTTGTGAATCCAATGATAAATACTGAGGATAGTTCAAAAGCTCTGTGCCTCAAAATAGGGTTTGGACCACCACATATCATATACCCCCATGTTCAGTGGATCCTCCCTCCAGGGGGATATATGCTGTTTCCTGGTCCAAAGCCTTGTTCTTCTGTTCAGAGTAAGTTGCCCCCCGGACAAATGTGCATGCAGAACCTGGGCTGAAGCTGCTAAAGTTTGAAAACTGCTATTTAGTCCATTGATGGTAACTGAGATTTTAAATACTGGAGGTAAGTTTGAAAACCTTATTGTTGCAAAAATGTACATTTTTAAAGGATTGTCTGAACAAAAATATTTCTACATTTCTCTCTGTTATCTCTCCTTATATATAATTGAATAGTGGGTGCCAAAGTTCTAATTCTAAAATGCACTCCCTTAGTGTATGGCTGATGGCACTGCTCCTCAACATATATCACCACCAATCAGAAGGCAAAGCCCGGGTCCCGCCCACACCACAACTGCTGCGACAACCTGGTCTTTTGCATATGGAAGCTGATTGGACTTCACTCCATTCCACACCTGAAACTCCCCCCCCCCCCCGGCAAGGCAGTTGGAATGTCAGTTGCATATGGAACCTGCTGTATTCTGGTGGTGTGCAGGTCCCAGGTTCATGTATTAAAAGCAGACTGACACTGTTTGCCCAAAGCCAGAGCACTCTCCCAGAGCCTCTTTCTAGCTCTCGTTGTATTTATTTCCACAACGGGCCTTATTTCTAGTTAAAGATAAGCAACTTGAATCTGCTTTCACACCACTAGCATGGATTCTATAACTGTTCCTTATTCAAATCTTCAGATACAAGCTTTATGGTGGCACCGCAAATAGAAGCTCATGGTCCAGAACTTGTGTTTGGACTGGGAGCCACTGCATGTCTTTATGCAGGAGACAGTCCCCAGAGAGTAGGGCTCCAAAGATTGTTATGGGGTGCAGCTTTGCCCCAGTTTCTGCATGTGCATTTGTTCTGGGGCACCCCACTTTGGAGCAGCTAACACAAGACCTGGGCTTTGGAACAGGAAACAGCAGCACTTGGAGGGCAGAGTCCCCTGATGTGATATGTGGTGGTCTAAACCTTAATTTGGGGAGCAGAGGGCCTGCAGTTCCAGTTCCTTATTCAATTCATCTTCATAATACAGGCTTACTGGAGGCAACCCAACTACCTCATGGTACTAGAACCAGTCCTCGGGCCAGGCACCACTGCATGTCTTCTTGCAGAGGACAGTCTCTGGAGTGCAGGGATGTGAGTTTCAGGGTGCCCCAGTTTCTGCATGTGTGTTTGTCCTGGAGGCAATCAGCTTTGGTGGCACAAGAACAGGGCTTTGGATCAGGGAACAGCATATGTCCATTTGGAGGGCAGAGTCCCCTGCATGTGGGAGTGTATGATATGTGATGAACTAAACCTTTTTTGGAAGTGCAGAGGGTATGCAGCCATTCCGGAGCTTTTAAATTATCTTTAGTGTTTTTCATTGGATTCACTAACAAGGAGCTCAGAAATATGAACTGGGAACCGGGAACCAGCTTCAGCCTCACAGCCTCCTGGTAGTTCTTGGCTGAGACAGGGTTTGAAGTAGTTTGTGCTGTATTTACGGGCAGTGGATTCTTAGTGCTTGAATCTTTTGAACACCCCTCTGAGGATTCAGGTACCGTACATCTGCTTTTAGGAATGTGTGTTGTTAATGACATAATACAAAAGGGATTTCTCTGCACGTTGGACTTGTGTGCTTCCAAGATCTTGGTCATTGACTTAATGTACCTGATGATGAAATGTTGCAATAAACTGGTCTCAACTGTTGAAGATCGCTGGTTTGCCAGTGCTGGCTAGCATGGCTACTACTCTGGAGTGTGCCAATAAAAAAAGCAATATGATTGTGCTGGGGGTGCAGGTGGGGTGAAGGAAGGGAAGCGGCGCCTTGCAGTGGGATTTGGAGCCTTGGGTTGTCTTTCTTGCTTGGGAAGAGCACTGCTTTGCAGCTCCTCTGTCCCACTCCCTACTGGCTTGGTGGATACCAGCCGGTCTCTGTGGCAACGGCATATCAGGGGCCCCATGGCTCCTTTGTATGGAGCACAATGGATGCAACCTGAGAAGGGCTGGAGACACTGGGGGTGGGGTTTGATGGGAGGCCTTCAGCTGCCAGAGGCTTTCCTTTTGCCACTCAAAGAGGATGCAAGCAGCACCAGAGTCTTTCCTAGCAGACCCAGCGTAGCTCCTTAAAAGGACCTATTACTTCTAGAGGTATAATTCAGATGGGTTTATGTTTAATTGGTCACATTGCATACCAAAGAAACAAAACAATTGGGCCTCTGAATACCCAGTTAAGATACCCACTTGCCTGGAAGCGAATCCCAAAGGACAGAGATCCCTTGGGTCATGCTGCTTCTGCCTGTGGTTCAGACTTTGTGTCATCAGAGGTGAAATTGTAGCTTGCAGGGCCTCAGTTATAAATATGAGGAGTGTGTCTTATGCTTTTCATATTACCTTCAAAGGAAAGCAGCCAACTACCAGCCTCCCAATTGGGAACAGGTCTTCACCTGTGTGGGTGGGTCTAAGAATGAAAGAGCTTCTTGTTTTAGTGTGGAAGAGTCCCTCCCCACCCCCTTTCTGGCATAAGGAGAGCTGCTTGTTACCCCAGAGAGGAGTGGGTGGTTTGTCAGTCCTGTCTGATGACATTGAATGAGTTCCCACCATTATCTCTTGCACTTGCTTTGCAACCCCCCCCATTTCTCACTCCCACTTCCCCTCCCTCTTTACTTGAAACAGCCTTCCCCCACTCTCACTGCAAAGCCACTTTCCCCCTGCTCTTGAGTGTGCTCTGCAAACCGCTTCTTCCTGCGCTAGCTTCATCTTCTGCTGCAGGCCATGTTTCATTCTTCTCCCTCTCCCTCTGCTTGCATGCTCTGTCTGACCTGCCGTGGAAGGTCGTGCTCTTTGGCTTTGGGTTAATGAATGCAGGGCAGCTCTAGTTGCATGCTCTCCCAGTTGTGAATGTACACTGAAATTCCCTTCCCCTAAGACTGCGCTGGAGAATAAAATGAGGCATTAGGGCATAAGAGATTTAGATTACATGGTGGAGATGGGCTCCATGATGTGAAATGACCCTCATGTGTGGCTCCCACTGCCTCTCAGGACAGTTGTTTGGGAGTGTCTTTACTGAATAGATAGCACCTGCTTGTCTATTTACAGGGTCGGGTTGGGGGGAAGTGGCGGTCATGTCATTCAGTGGGGAGCTGATCTCTCAGGGAGGGGAAAAAACCCATAATAGTTTTTGGGATGGCGTGGGCTTCTGCTTCAGATGCCACTTCAGGTTTAGGCATCAGTGGCATTTTTGTGTGTTTATGTGTGTCTGCACCTGGAAGTCACGGCGACCTCTGGTGACTGACCTCTACTGGGGGCCTAGAGGATATTCAGATAGCTGGCTGAATAAAGCCTGCCTCTGTCCTCCCGACCTGGTATTTCAAGAAAGTCTCCCATTCAAGTACTAACCAGAGTCATCCCTGCTTAGCTTCCGAGATCAGGCTTGCCTGAGCTATCCAGGTCAGGGCAGGCATCAGTGGCTTATTAATTAGGTTTGCCCCTCTGCTTTTCGGGTATGAGTAGTTCCCAAAGCAGCTTATGATGCTTAAAACCCCCCCCCACTGATGCACGATAAGATGCTGATAATTATACTGCCTTGCCTTTATATTTATTTATGTTATTTATAGTTTGCCTTTCTCATTTGGACTCAAGCCAAATAACACCGAGTGAGTCAATACAGTCAGTGGATAGGACACTCTGTAAACAGTGCAATAGGATTAGGGTTGTAGAACCAACCAGAAGTCTAAAAAACAGAAGCAAAGTGTAAGTGTTAACATGACATAAAATATGCAAAAATTACATTGTAGGATCTTAGTTTCAGCAACTTATGTACAGTAAAATAAACCACGGTCCCTAATAATTTCCCCAAGTAACTTTGTGAATCATTTAGTATAGTCCAAAAATCCCTGCGTACTTTCTCACGGCAATCTTACAAGAGCCTTATAGGGTAGACCAGAACTATTACCCTATTGCAGGTGAGGATACTTCAGGCTGAAAGAGAGAGAGAGAGACAGAGAGTATGGGTTGGTGCAGGCCATGTGGGGAGTTTGTCGCTGAGATTTGAAGGGGCAGACTCCTGCATTGATTCTCTTGACTGCTGTTCTACTCCAGGTCCCAATGTTAGGGATATTTGGTTGTGTCTGTGGCAGATTCTTCTAGTTCTTGATGACATGGGACAGGTTCCAGCCTGTTCCTGCCCAAAGGATGGAGAAAGATGAACTGGGGAAGTGCCATGGTGGCTTCAACTTCCTCTGTCCCATGCATTTGAACAGCGTCTGAACAAAAGCTGAAACTGCCAGGGAGGGAGGAAGGAACAATACCAGGGATCCCTTTACCCACCGTGCAGCACAGTTGGTTAATAAGCAACACACTGTTGAGTCTCCCTTGATCTACCCAGCAGTGAGCTTTCAAGCTTTCGCCACAGGGGCTGGAGCTGTCCCTGAAACTGGTGCTGAAAAACACAAACGAACCCTGGCTTCTTGCCTGAGGCAGAAGCAGCTCAGCTGTGCAATAGAATGAACCCATTGCCATCACCTTGGGCTCAGGAATGGGTGCTTTTGCAGCTGTCTCTAGATCAAAGGCCAAGATTTCAGCCCTTCAACATTTCCTACTTTCTCATGCCTTCCAAAGGCCTCGTGAGTTCTGATTAATGCCAGAGAGGAGCTCATATTATTGGCTCTTTTGTTTTCCAAGGGAAAACCACTGCTTCTTTCTCATAGGTCTTTTCTGTGGGGGCGGATGGTTGAACACATACCCAATCCACAAACAGCTTCATGAATTACCACCTGTAACATATTTTAGGCAGGGCTTTTACCATGTTCTGCATCAACAGTTTGCTCCCTTTTCCCCTCTCCCACTCTCTTTTTGTTATATTAAGCCTAAGGAAGAGGTCTGAACATTGGAGACTAGCTCATTGTTTTCTGACAGTTGCTTAGCCCTGGTAAAAGTATTCTGACACGTGTTCCTATGCAAGTAAGAAACTCCAGGATGTGTCAGGGCCAAAAGATACATGAAATGACAGCAAAACGCTCTCCTATCACTTTAATTTTCTCTTTGAAATAACCACTGAGTGCTACTAATCTGAGTGGGGAAGTCCCCACTCCCAGCCATTTTCCTGATCTCTCTGTCAATTAAATTTTTATCTTGTCCTCCTTTCAAGGAGCTCAAGGCCATTGGTGTAAATCTAAATTCTCTCCAAATCCAATTTGTGTGGCTGATCTAAATTGTTCTCCCCCCACCACCACCGCAAAAGCTGGTGTTAGCTATGCAGCAGGAGAAAATACAGGATTGTGCCAGTATTACCCCCAGTGGGCTAACAGTAGCTTCAAAGTGGTGAGAAATTGGGGAAATGGCACAAGGGAAAAAACAGTGGCAACCCCCCCCCCCACCGCCCCCAGCATCACTTCTCCAAACAAACTCAGCATTTCCTAGGGCTTCTTTTAAGTAAAAATAAAACTATCAGGACAGCTGCTTAAAACTGTTCCTTATCACACCTGTATTGGCCCTGGCCCTTGCTCTCTCATGCACATGTCTGATGGGTCATTCATAGGTTGCTTGCTTACCTTCCCTCTGGCTTTGTGAGTTCCACCTCATAACAAGGCTGTTGCTGCTGATAGGATAGCTACTTGGAAATAAAAGATTTTTCAAGGTTACACATTCTGCCGCTCTGGGCAGGGAAGTTGAGTTGATTGTCTTACTCGTATGGAGGTCCATTCCTCGCCTTGTACACTTCATTTGTCCCCTTGATAAAAAGTTGCCTGGGATTTAGCTTTGAATGTTGATCAACCCCATCTCTCTCCAGATCTGTAAATAGAAAAATGAAAGATCTGGAAAGTTTCATTGGACATTTTTTACTCTCCCTTGTTTTATAGCTTGTATTGTTCTGACAGAGATTGTTATAGTTTTTCACTATAGAATGTTTTATACTTAAATTATTAAATGTACATAAGTATGAGTCGAACTTAACAACTGTATTTATATGTGTATATTTACCTGAATCCCCACTCTGTCATGGACACTAGTTGGCTGACCTTGGGTAGTCATTCTCAGCCTAACCTACCTCATAGGGTGGTTGTGAGCATAAAATGGAGGAGGGGGAGAATGATGTAAGGTGCTTGGGGTCCCTTCTGGGGAGAAAAGGTGGGGCATAATTGAAGTAAATACATAGTGTGGTTCCCAGTTAAGACTGTTGAGTAAACTTTGGAGACCCAAACTGAAGTCCTGCCTGTCCACAAATACAGTAAAAGAAAAAAAAATGTCAGTGGGATGACCCAATTAAATATGAGAGCAAAGCTCTTCAGTCTAAATATATAAATGGTAAACGGCAAATAGCTCAAACTGTATAGAGTCCACAATATATCAGTGGTGAAAGTGTAAAGTAGAAGTTGTAAATTTATTCAAATAAAGCCACATTGATAAATAGGTTTCCGGATTTCTTGTTCTCCTTTTTTCTAAATATTCTTCAGATCAAAGCATTAATTATAACCAAAATATACTTGTTACAAAATAAATCCTCCATTACAAGTCAACCTCTTATACAACGTCAATTTCTGTATCAGTTGCAGGCACTGTAGGTTAGTCTCCTGTCGAGAGACAGCCTCAAGAACATTCTAACAGCACTTCTACTTTTCTTTTCCTTCCATTTCGGGTTTCCTGTGGGACTTTCTCTATATAGCTGTCCACAAATACAGGCAGCAGCCCTTGGTGAAGTCCATTTGAGGAAGTCACTATATTATCAGTTTTCATTTGCCACCCCCAAGGTGGGACTAAGAAAGGACCGCACTTCTGTCTCCTATTTTCTTCCTTCCCAACAGCGGCTGAAACGCCACTCTTCCCACCTTCCTCTCTGCCTGCTGTGAGAGATCTTCTGCCTTCCATTTTTTGGAAACAAATTCCAGTGGGTAAGCCATTTTGGATGGTTGCAGCAAGAACGAGTGAGAAATGCAGACTATAAATAACGTTAATAAATAAAACAAGAAGGAATCTTGTGTTGTCATGAAAGGCTAAGAGGCTTCAGGAGTTTCTAGAGTTATGGCTAACCCTCATGCCCTGCTTCTATATGAGTTGAGGAGCCAGACCACCCCCTCTGACTTCAGAGCTCACATTCTAAGCCCCCAGCAGTTGAATGTTTCTGGACATAATTTTTGATAGAGTGAATGGTGGTAAAAATGCAGTTTACATGAGTTCGGAGACATTGTGCTTACAGAAAAGTTGCCAGGGTTCCATCATGGCACTGAAAACAGTTTGAGACCGATCCTTGCCTGAAATTAGACTCTGCCATGACCTCCTCATGAGTGTTGCTGCACCCACATGCATGGCAGCACCTGCCTTCCACAATGTCTTCTGTTGGTTTCCTTGACATGCTCGGATACCTGAACATGGCCCCTGGCCCAGTGCCAGTTCAGTCTTGTCTTTGTGGGGTGGGGGCCAAGATGAGGCCTTGGTTTCCCTTCATCCTTGCCACCTCTACCTTCATGCAGGGCTGCTTGGAAAATGTTACCCAGCCAGCTTCCTCTCCTCCATCTCTTCTGTGGGCCTTTCTTCATATGCCAAAGAACACATAGCCTGCAAAGCAGCTTTGGAGATTAGCCGGTGGCTTGCAAGGGTCATCTGAGGATACAGCCTTCCCCTTGAACCAACAGATGCAACTGTGACTTCTGCTTGGGTGGGACAGCTTGAGGGGGGGGGTTAGCTGTAGAAACAGCCTAGAAGTCAGCAACCATGAGGGCTTCTTCCTCCCCCCCCCCAGGATTCCTGTTACCACCACCCATCCCAACTGGATACCAAGCAGCTCATTATATCAGGACAGGAAGGTGAGGGGGGGGGGAGCCTGGGCACTGGCCCAATGGAAGGCCGGCTGAGATCCACAGAGGGCCTTTCAACTAACTTCCGTGGTGAATCCTTTCTCAGTGACCAAGGTGAAGGACAAACCAGAGAGAATTCTACATGTGCACAGCATCTGAATTAATATCACACAATTTATATAATTTTTAAAGAGGTCTTAACTTGCTTTGCAAATGGCCACCCTAAAGAAAACGTCTAAAGGTGGCCTGCCTAAAGAAACTCATGTTCTGTGTTTTTAAATAGTGTGCATATGTGTCACAAGGAGCATCATCTTAAAAGAAGAGCCTGTGGCTGCCCTCCTGGTGCTCCATGAGTTCCTCCTCAGGCTCCAGCTCACTTGCACTCACAACAGCCTCAGAAAGGCAGGAGCCTCCCAGGATCAGCTTTCTTGTTTAACTCTACGCCTTTTCAGCCTCCCATCAACTAAACCACCTTCCTTCTCATCACAGGCTCTCTTTTTATTCCCTCTCCAATCCAAGCTCCCCCCCTTCCTGCTTTCCCCCATCCAATCCCCCTGAGCCAAACCCTATTTTCCCCCACTACCCTCCTTCCTAGCCCTTCCCTCCATTATCCTCTGCACCTGGCCTAATTACCAGCTGGCCTCTGCTTTGCAAGGATAGCTCTTCTCTCCCTCCTTCCCCCTCCTCAGCTCTCAAGTTGGAGGAAGCTGCTGCTGTGCTCTGATGACAGGTGAGCTCCCCAAATGTGAGGCTGCCTCTGCTCCAGAGTCCAAGGCCCCCTGTGCATCTCCAGAAAAGAGGCATTCCCACCTCTTGCACAAGCGGAAGGATCCTGTTCTTAGATAAGGCTGATCATCAGCAGTTTTGCTAAGTGCTTGTATTAAGAATAACTTTTAAAAATTAAAAAAATTGCATGGTGAATTTGTAGTTCATCAAAATGTTGTAACCCATTAATGTAATCTTATCAATCAGCTATATTTTGCAGTCCTCGTTTTAATTATTCCTTCCTTTCTCTTTCAATTCCTTCATCCTTCTGTTTATTGCTTTAGAAGAGTGTGAGCCATGGGCAGAGACTCTGAGTCATTTTCTTTATTCTGCAGTGCCTTGCACAACATTTGGCACAGTATTAACAATAATAAATAAAGTGATTGACGATTCCTGCAAGGAGCCAGACTTCTGTGAGGCTGTCATTCAGTTCCTGAGAAATTCCAGAGGCTTCTTTGTTCCTTGCCACAAGGATGGGAAAAAACCTCAGACCAGCTCTCCTGGCATGGCTAAAAAGTGTGACATCACCCTCCCCTTGCTCTTTCCTGGCCACGCTCACACATCAGTGGAGAAGCTTCCCCCTGGGGCTGTCTGTCACAGAGAAAAGGAGAGCCAGGCTGGAATGGACTTAGGAATCCTGGTTGGGCTCCTGGTAATCTGCAAATAAATGAGGGGGATGAGTTGGAGCTCTCTGTTGAAATAGAGCAGACGTTCCCAGCCTTTGGGGTATGGTGACCCATCTAGGGCCAGCCTGTAGTTTTTTGGGGAGCCAAGGCAAGCTATGAACTTGACACCCATCTAGTCCAGCGCTGCATTTTCTGTAATGGCAAACCAGATGATGTTGAGAAACCCACAAGCATCGCACTAAAGGTGCAGCTGCCCCCAAGCAAGTGGGATTCCATTTACCCCTCCTTCCAGCTACTACCATAAAGGTTACTTGTTGCTGGACAGATTTTCCCCACTCATAGTTCCAAAACGAGGAGGAAGGTGAGGATGTGACGCAATGGTCCCTCTAAGCTGTGGAATCTTTTGAGCAAAAATTCTACTTTGTGAGCCACTGGCATGAAAGTTGTGAGCGAGTGATTCGGCTACTGCATAAATTAGTTTGCTCTGGAGCTATCCTTCCTGAGCTAAGACAAAAATGTGTGAGCCAGAAGCTAAAAAACTGTGAGCTAGCTCACACTAAGTTTAGAGGGAACACTGGATGTGAGGTGCAGACAAGAAGAATGATACAAAGGGCCTGATCAGCCAGTAGGGAGGGCTGACCTGTGAACAACTCATGTGGAGCAGCAAAAATGGGAATATAACTCTCCCCAGTGCTGTTTCAGCACAGGAAGACAGCTGGGGGCGTGAAGGAACCCTTCCTCTCCCTGTGGGCTCTTCTTTCTTTTTTAACAGCTATTCCCCACAGCTACTGTGTGGTTACAGGGACACCTCAGCTTGGTCTGAGGCAACCCAGACTCACCTCTTCAAAAACCTGCGCATCTAGTTTGACCCTGAGATTTGCTTATTGCTCCCTAACAAAGCCTGAAGTAGCTCTGTTTATTTAATACTCGGGTATGGTACCATCAATGTGCAAGAAACACTATAATATCAGGAGATGGGCCCCTGTCTCCAAAGAGCTTACAATCTAGAATTTGACACGAGGGAGACAAGAAGAGGAGGGAGGTTGGAAATGGTGGCTCAAGATCATTAACTGCCTTAGGCACCAGTGGCAGTAGCCACAACCCCCTACCTCACTGGGAGAGGGGCTGTGGCTCAGTGGTGGAGCATCTGCTTGGCATGCAGAAGGTCCCAGGTTCAATCCCCAGCATCTCCAGTTAAAAGGACCAGACAGTAGGTAATGAGAAATACCTCAGTCTGACAATACTGACTTCAATGGACCAAGGCTCTGATTCAGTATAAACAGCCTCATGTGTTCGTTGTTTGTGCTTCTGCCCCCCCCCCCCCCGAGGAGATAGTCTGCCTCACCTCTTCATTGCCGTAGTCCCCTTTCAAAATAGCGTGGCAAGCTGCATCTGCCCTATCAAGCATCCTGAACTCGCGTGCTCATCTCCCCTTATGAGCCACCATTTTGGCTGCCATGGCAACAGGCAACCAGCAATGGAATCTGAACTCCTGCCAAAAGGAGGTCTTGTGATGATTTGCAAACTGGTGTGCGCAGCCTACCCTGATATTTCTAAACAGGCATGAGAGAGTGAGGAGGTAAAGGAAATTTTCTCCTCTGGCTCCTGGCTAGGGGTAGTAAGTGGCTGTGAGGCAGGCAGGAGGGAGAGGTTGCTGCCCCTCCCCAATTTTGTTTATTTCCTTCATTTATAGTCTGCCTCTCTCTCCGAGACTCAAGGTGGGTTACAAAATATTTTAAAAAACAACAATTCAGTCAGACTGCATCAGAGATCGAATGAACAGTGCAACAGGACCTGGATTACAATATTAGAAAACAGTGCTAACAAAAAACCCTGCCACGTAAGGTAGCTGTTTCAGGTTGCCTCATTATAGAACCAGCTCTAGCAAGCAAGAGTAAACGGGAAGGGTATGTTTGGTGTAGTGGTTAAGTGCGCAGACTCTAATCTGAGAGAACCGGGTTTGATTCCCCACTCCTCCACTTGCACCTGGCTGGATTACCTTGGGCAACCCATAATTCTGGCACAGCTGTTCTTGAAAAAGGGCAGTTTCTTTCAAGAGTTCTCTCAGCCCCACCTACCTCACAAGGTGTCTGTTGTGGGGAGGGGAAGGAAAAGGAGTTTGTAAGCCGCTCAGAGACTCCTTGGGTAGTGAAGGGCGGGGTATAAATCCAATCTCTTCCTCTATGGGTGCGTTCAGACGGGGGCTTTACATCGGTTAGGGTGCCGGTTCCAACCGTTGTACTCACCGGCGTTCAGACGGGGCACATCTGCCTCCTGTCCCTAACCGGTGTAAAGCCCTTTACACCGTTGGTATCCTGAGTGCAACGGTGGCTTCCAATGCACACCGGCGTCTGATCGCTCTCCACCGGTGCCTAGCCATTTCCGTCGGAAGCCTGAGGCTTCCATTTTCCCCCGCCATTTTTTTTTTTTACTCTAAGCGATATGTGCTCGGGCAAAGTTTCACCCTGAGCGTTTTTTTTTAATTAAAAAAAGCCCTTAGTTTAACTTCCCGGAGGAGTCCGGGACTTAAGGGAGGCCAGTTTCGGCTTTAAACTTTAAAGGTAAGTCCTTACCTTTAAAGTTTAAATGTAATGGGGAGGGTTGAGCATGCGCAAAGATCGCCATTCTGTGAATGGCTGCCGATGCGCATGCTCAAACTGTGTTTAAAAAAAACCCACGCCGCCGCTTGTGACCGGGCGTACACCGAAGGGATCCGCAAAATGGAGGGTAAGTGTGATCGCGTTTATGCCGGCAGAATGCCGGCAGAAAGCCCCCGTCTGAACGCACCCTATGTGTTCATTCTAGTAATAGGCGCTTAGGCTTTGTACTTGATTTATTTTAAAACTAGGTATTAGCTGCCTCTTCCATTTTAAAATACTCCAAGTGGCTCACATCACAGAAACAAAGACCAGTAACTATGTGCCAACATTTAAAAGATCTATATTAAAGAAAAAATATAACTAAACAACAATACAAGCAGCTGGTGAAAACTTCATTTGAACAGTAGCAGGGGGGGAAAAGGCATCAAAGTCCTTTCAAATCAAGCTGAAATAAATCAGTTTATGAATTCAAAAGAGCAGTCATAAATGAGGATATGATGTGCTTAGCCGGAGTCATGGGGGAGGGAGGTGGACTCAACAGAATTCCTGGGCAAATAACAGTTTTCACTTGCTATCTAAAGCTAGGCCAAGATGAAGATGGCATTCTGGAGCTGAGGTGCCACCATAAAAAAGGCCCAGGTGGGGTGGGGGCGGTTCTTTACTACCTTAGCCTCTGATTTGTTTGCATCTAAGGAGTCATCAGGCTGAAGTAACTGAATGGGCATCGGTAACCCTTGACAGGAGCAGGGGCTTTGACTTGGGTCGCTTTCATTTTGAATGGAGATGTCCAGCAAAAATGGTATCGGGATTCACAGCTCCACAGACAAATGCAAGCAGACTGTGACTGACCCAAGTTGGCCAAGAGGATTCAACAGTGGAAACCTCCTGGAAGTCTTCACTTCTTCATACCGTTTGTCTCAGGACAGCAATTTCCAGATAATTTACAAAGCTGCCTTATGCTAAGTTTGGCCAAAGTTTCCCCCAGTTCCTTTAAAAATAAGAGTAAAAAACCAGGGTGGGGCTGGGCGGAAGGGGAGTCATGGACTATCCTTTCCATTGTGGTCCTTAGTCGCAGACAGCAGAAATACAGCAGGTACAGTTAATCTTGAAATGGAAGTGAACCAAACTGGGTTGAAAATCACAAATTTGTTCTACTATTGGTGGTGCTTTCCCCCACCTTAGCAAAAGGAGAGATTCCCTAGTAGTAGTTCTAGTGCAGGGGAAGGGCTCCTTGTGCCAAAAGAGAGTGCCGCCATCAGTGGAATGGATCTACAGGATCTAACCCACTGCTTTGAAAACCCTCCAGTGTCTCATCCAGGGCCATAAATTCTACAGGTAGCTGCTGCCACTTAAATCATAAAGTAATCCCAAACTGGTGTTTTGAGAGTGTATCCTGTTCCCTTTGTTGACACAGGTAATTGACATGGGTAACATATGAGCTTCATAGATTTGGGGGCAACCAGAAGTGAGTGATGGGAACAATAACACTTGGAAGGAAGAGGGGATAAGGAGATGGTAGAGTACAGGATGAATATTTAGCAAGGGAAATATTTCCATCAGTCAGTGCTGAGAACCTGCCCCAGGCTGCATGCAGGATTTATGGCTACATTGTGGTGCCATCTTAGACAGAGTTATGCCCTACTAAGCCCACTGACTTCAATGGACCTAGAATGGTGTAACTCTGTCTAGGATGTCACTGCTAATACAGTATATTTATTACATTTATGTAGCTCTGGGCAGCATAGTCTCTTCCTGCCTAGAGATGTAACATTTCTGGAAATTTTGAAGCCAGGAATAGTGAGGGCAGGGCTTCCGGTCTAGCTAAGATGGAGGACTGAAGCGTTTCGCAATCGTGCGAAGCGAGCGACGGCCACTTTTGACAGTTTGGGCAATATACAGCCCAACGCATCACTCCCCAGCGAGGGGGGGGGACAAGCAGGCAGCAGCGCCCTAGAGGGAGTGTGAGGTTGGCGTAATCCAGCTTCGGAAGAAGCTGAATTGGGCTTTGACCTCCTCCCACGAAGAAGGCAAGTGCCAAGCAACTCTATAGTGGCCGATCGAGCCGGGCTACCGGCATAAATTCTTCGTCAGCAGACTTCTTTGAAGAGGGACAACAACTGTGAGTTAAAAGAAACAATGCGAAACCCGTTTTGAACGTGCTAGATAACAAAAACGTGCCGCTTACCTGAACTGAGTTTGGAGTCAATTTGAATTAAGCGGTTGAGCGGAAAATGAATAGTAAATCCCAGAAATCCGATTCCGGAGAGAAAAAAGTTGATTGAAGCCTTTAAAAACTGTAAAAACGCTTATTGTTTAACATTCCTGTGGTGAAGATGGAGCCGTGTGCGCAACTGTAAAATCGAAACTCACGAACAATAGCGTGGGAAGAGCAGGCTGGTGTCACAAAGAAAGAGGTCCGTGTGAAACATCCAGGAAGTTGAATTCCTAGACGGGCATTAGCGAAAGGAAGACAGTGGAACTTTTAAAGGTGCCGGACCGGAAGTGAGTTGTATGCGGAAGGAAGGGCCTGCAAAGTATCAATTTGACCTACTCTACATGAAATTACCATAGAGAAGTTGCGCCCGACATTTTGAGGAGGACTTCAACTAAATTTGCTTTTTTAATATATTTCTAAGGGTCTTTGGAAAGCGTAAACAGAGAGGCATGGAGGACTAAATCTTATCATCTAGAAGAGTGCTTTATCTTGCGAATCTGTGAATTGAAAAGAAATCGCCAAGACGGAGACCAGGAGAGGCAAGAAAAGAGCCGACTCAGACCCAGAACTTAAACCAGTTGTGAGACCTAGGATTGGATCTACTTCAACCCCCAAAATGACAAGGAAAAGAGAGAAAAAAGAGATGCAAGCCTCCATGGAAGCAATGGAGAAGAGAATGACAGAGGCAATACAAGCCATGGGGGAGCAGATAGAAAAAACATTGGGGGACCAACTGGAGAAGCAAACTCAGATTCATCTGAAACATCTAGAAGAAGTCCAAGAGAAGAACATAACAGCATTGAAGGAACTGGTTACTACAGAAATAACTTCAATCAAGCAAGAAATGGAAGGAGTTAAGAAGGATGTTCAAGCAAATGCAACCAAGACTACAGAGACAGAGGAGAAGATACAAAAAATAGAAGAGAAACAAGATTCTTTGACTCAACAAATTACAAGATCAGAGACAATGATGGAGTTCAGAAGGATGCAGACTCATCTGAGATTCAGAGGCATTAAGGAAACAGAGAATGAGAATTTAAAAGAAAAAATGATGGAAGTGATAACGGCTTTTTTGGGCGAGGAAGAAGGGTCAATGGACTCAGACTTTGATTTGATTTATAGAGTGAACTCCAGAATTGCAGAAAAGAAGAATTTACCAAGGGATGTAATTGTACAATTTGTAACAAGATCAATAACAGAGGAGATATTCAAGAAGCAATTCAACGTCCCTTTTGTAATAGAGGGAAACAAAATTATGGTGATGAGAGAACTCCCAAGAACAATACTGCAAGACAGGAAAAGGTATAAATCCTTGGCGGACAAACTCAGAGCTTTGAGCATCAGATATAGATGGGAGATTCCACAAGGTTTATCCTTTACGTATCAAGGTGGGAGGATTCAGATCAGATCGATGATGGACTTTTATAAATTTAAGGCGGACAATGCGGACGTCTTTGGAGAACTTTAAAATAAAACGCATAATGGAGTACAAATTGTTGTCATGGAATGTTAATGGATTAAATTCACCAAACAAGAGGAAAAGAATCAATCATTGGATACAGAAACAGAAATGCAACGTGATATGCTTGCAAGAAACACATATTAGAAAACAGGATATAAAATATTTAAAGAATGCTTTATTTGGAATTGAATTTTGTTCTGCGGCCTCAAATAAGAAAAAAGGAGTTGTGACATATGTGAAGAAGGAGTTACAACCTACAGAAATTTTTAAGGACATAGATGGCAGATACGTGGGTGTGGAATTAATGATTCAGCAGAAAAAAACATTGTTGATCAACGTGTACGCACCCAATGGAGCAAAGGAAAAATTTTTTAAGGATATAACTGACCAATTACAACAATTGACTTATGAGCAAGTTATTATGGCCGGAGACTTTAATGGGACAATAGATCGTCTAGACAGAAAACCACAAAAGGACAACGAATTCAGCGGAAAATTGCCAAAGAATTTTTTTGAATTAGTTAAGCAAGAAAAATTAGAAGATGTTTGGAGGAAATGGAACCCGATGCAGAAAGACTTTACTTTTTATTCCAATAGACATTGCTCTTTTTCCAGAATTGATATGATTTGGATGTCTGAAGAATTATCAATGAAAACACATAAGACTGAAATTTTGCCAAGATGTAATTCAGATCACAATCCGGTGGTATGGAGTTCCACAGAAAGGAAAAAACCCTTTCTGTGGAGGATTAATGAAGACTTGTTGGATAAGAAAACAGTAATTGAGATGTTAAAGGAAGAAACGAAACAATTCTTTCAACAAAATTTAAATAAAGAAACACCGATACAGATTGTATGGGATGCTTATAAAGCGGTGATGAGAGGAATTCTCATCTCGCAAAACGTGAAGCAAAAAAAGGAAAAACTTCAAAAACAAACAGAAGTGTTAGAAAAAATTGCTCAGAAAGAAAAGGAATTAAAAAAGAAGCCTGGAAAAAAGCAAATTATTAAAGAATTAAAGTTGCTGAAGGAACAACTGAATGAGACTTGGAATCAGGAAATGTATTGGAATTTAAAGAAGTTACAACAGAAATCTTTTGAAGGGGCGAACAAACCGGGAAAATACTTAGCTTGGCAACTTAAGGCTAGAAGAGAGAGAAGAATGATAACCAAAATAATAGAAGATGGAAAAGAGTTCGTTGATCCTAATGGAATAAAGAGATGTTTCTTCAAGTATTATGCTAAACTATTCCAAACAACTAGAGTTGATCTTGAGAAGATTAAAACATATTTAAAGGAGATTCCACTACCAAAAATAAGTAAGGAATACAAAGATTTATTAAATGGTCCAATTCAAAAAGAAGAAGTGATGAAGGCAATAGAAGAGACAAAGTTGGGGAAGGCGCCTGGGCCGGACGGATTTACAGCGAAATTCTACAAAAAGATGAAAGAAGAAATTTCCCCGGTCCTGGAAGCTTTAACCAACGAAATAAGAGAAAACAAAAAGGTGCCGGACTCATGGAAAGAAGCAATTATTTCTTTGATTCCAAAGGAAGGACAAGATTCAACAAATGTAAAGAACTACAGGCCAATATCTCTTTTGAACAACGATTATAAAATCTTTGCAAAAATTATTGCAGAAAGGGTGAAAAACTATTTACAAACGGTAATTTCTGAAGATCAAGCGGGCTTTTTACCCAAAAGGCAGATTAGAGACAATGTAAGAATAGTAATGGACGCAATTGAATATTATGAAAAGCACCCAGAAAAAGAAGTAGCTTTTCTGTTTGTTGATGCAGAAAAAGCTTTTGACAATCTTAATTGGAATTTTATGCACCAGATGATGGAAAAGATTGAAGCGGGACAACATTTTAGAAATTGTATTGAAGCTATCTATTCTGAACAAAGAGCTAAAATAAATGTGAATAAAGAACTGACAGATAACTTCAAAGTACAGAAAGGAACAAGGCAAGGTTGTCCGTTATCACCGTTATTATTTATCTGGGTATTGGAAATACTTTTACAAAAAATACAGTACGATCAAGAAATAAAGGGCTTGACACATAAAGGACACCAATACAAATATCGAGCATTTGCAGACGATGTAATGTTTATGGTGGAAAACCCAACAGAAAAATTGACATTGCTTTTTCAAAAAATAAAGGAGTTTGGAGAATTGGCCGGCTTTTACGTAAATAAGAATAAAACAAAACTTATATGTAAAAACATGATCAAACAAAAACAAGTGGAACTACAAGAACTGGTACAATGTGAAGTAGTTAAAAAAACAAAATACCTTGGAATTGAATTAACGGCAAAAAATATAGACCTATATAAGAATAATTATGAGAAATTATGGACTAAGCTGACTCAAGATTTTAAGAAATGGGATAAAATGAACTTATCACTGATGGGAAGAATATCAGTTATAAAAATGAATGTCCTACCACGTTTGATGTTCCTGTTCCAAACAATACCAATTCTGCATAAAACGGATTTGTTGGCCAAGTGGCAACAAGAGTTGTCAAAATTTGTTTGGGCAGGCAAGAAACCAAGGATCAAAATGAAAATACTTTGTGATGCCAAAGAAAGAGGAGGTCTACAAATGCCAAATCTTAGACTATATTATGAAGCGGTTTGTCTAACATGGATGGATCAATGGGTGAAGCTTGAAAATGACAGATTGTTGGGGTTGGAAGGGCATGATTGTAGATTTGGCTGGCATGCATATTTATGGTATGACAAGATAAAAATGGACAGTTTTTTTAAACTTCACTTGGTGAGAAAAGCTTTGTATATGGTATGGACAAGATATAAGAAGTACCAGAGTGACTTAAGACCATTGTGGATTGTACCAGTAGAAGTGTTGATATCTTACTCAAGACAGCGAGGTAGAGACTGGTTGCCATATAGAGATTTAATTAAAAAAGAGGGAACAGAGTGGGTAATGAAAAAGCAGAATGAAATTGAATATGAATATGAGTGGTTGAAATATATGCAGATTTATGATCTTTTTAGATCTGACAAAAAAAACTATGGTTTTAGAGAGGAAAAAAATGAAATTGAAAAGGTTTGGGAGAGTGGAGGAGGAAAAAATATTTCTAAAATGTATAAGGTGTTGTTAAAATGGTATACTGAAGATGAAACTGTTAAAGAACAAATGTTAAAATGGGCTATTAATATGAATAAGGAAGTGGCTATGGAAACCTGGGAATATTTGTGGAAAAATTCTATTAAGATCTCGACATGTACTAATGTTAAAGAAAACTGTTATAAGATGATGTATAGGTGGTACATGACACCTAAGAAAATTGCAAATATGAATCAAAATATGTCAAACAAATGTTGGAAATGTAAGAGGCATGAGGGCTCATTTTATCATATGTGGTGGACTTGTGAGAAAGCTGTAGACTTTTGGACAAAAGTCCACAATGAAATGCAAAAAATATTGAAATGTTCTTTTAAAAAAGCACCGGAAATTCTGCTTTTGGGACTTAAAATGGAAGAAGTCAATACGACTAAAAAGACTTTACTCTGGTACCTGATAGTGACAGCGAGAATGATTTATGCTCAGTTTTGGAAGACAGAAAAGGTACCAGAGGTTGAAGAATGGATACAAAAAGTTCTGTTCATGGCACAAATGGATAAGATTACAAAAAAACTGAATAACAAAGAAGACGATGAGTTTTTTGGAGAATGGAATGACTTTAAAATTTATCTGGAAAAGAACTGGGATGTGAAACAAAACTTAATATGTTTAGATCAATATTAAGTCAAATGATGTTATCTTTAGATTGTAATGATGAGAAACTGATATTGTTGATGATATGAAGTAATTTGGAGCAGGGGTGGAAGCATTGTGGGAAGCCATTGGAGGGAGGGGAGGAACTGGGAATGGGGTAGACAATTGATAGAATGAAAAGTTTTATATGTTGTATTCCTGAGAAAATAAAAAATTTGTTTACCAAAAAAAAAAAGGAATAGTGAGGGCAAACTAGGAAATCTGGGGGAAATTGAAATCTCTGCAATACTTACTTTCTTATTAAGCCTAAGCTTATTTTACTGCTTTAATATAAAATTCATCATTTATAACTCATTTAGCATATGAAATGGTACTATTTGGCATATTTATTACACTTAATATAAATGCCTTCATTTTCTACAAGCAGAATAGCAAACACTGTAATAGAGAGAAATTCAAAGTTCTGCACCCTGTGCTTCACCTTAGCACATGTGTCTCAGTTTCTGCTACCCCAGAGAGAGGAAAAAATAAAAGTTGAAATAAGAAAACACATTTCATCGTAAAAAGCAGTTTCATACAGTCATAGTAGGGCTAACAGCATACCTGGATATTGAACTAAATTTGATAAAATTGAACACCTTGTCTTAAGAACATTTCACTCATTCCGAAAGAGAAAGTATGTTGTCGTTCTGTCAAAAAAAAAGCCACCCCAATCTGGGGGGGACAAAGACCTCCCCCCAAATTTTCTGTTTTTGTTTTCCACATCTCTGTCTCTGCCTCCTTTATCATCACAACTACCCTGTGAAGCAGGTTATATGGAGACAGTGACTGGACCAAGATTGTCTACTAAGTTTTATGGTTAAGTAGAGATGAATCCAGGTCTCCTAGATCTAACGACACTCAACCCAGTTTAGTACTCTGGCTTGACTGAGTAGTATCATATGTTGGGTTCCATACGTTGTGAATGGTCAGATGTTAAGCTCAGACTTCCAGTATTGTTATCCTAGTCAAAATGGAGAATTACTCTCCCTTACCCATTCCCAATTCCAAGCTTAGGAGGGGGCAATAAAGCAATTTAATATGACAATATGACAATTAGGACAGCCTGAGAACAGCAAGCTGGCCCAGTCTGGCTCAGTCACACGGTCAGTGGAGAATTTTTGCTTTCCCCAGCCCTGCTGTATTTTGACAAGGGGACTTCTGGACAGAAATGGGGGTTGGGGAGAATAGCCATGTTCTAGATGAAATGAACACCAAGCCAGGAACCAGCAAGATGTTTCTGTTTGTCATATTTGCTTTTCCTGTGCTCAGATACTTATAATCTTTGGCTGTTCTACTACATTTATTCATATATATTTATTCATATATCCATTTTTATGGATATATATTCATATATACATTGTTTGCTTATATTATTTGAGATAAAAAATTCTTTTTTTCTGAAATTGGAGTCTTCTGTTTCTGTAAACCACATCAAACCCAGTTCAATTCATGCTTACTAGGAGTGTTGGGTGAGGAGGGAGCTGTTTAAGCCCTACCCTCCTCGAGAATTCAGGTAAGAGAGATTGGTCCCCTCTGAAGAATAAGTGTGGTGTAGTGGTTAAGAACGGTGGACTCTAGAGAACCAGGTTTGATTCCTCATTCTTCCACATGAAGCCTGCTGGGTGACCTCGGGCCAATCACAGTTCTCTCAGAACTCACAGCCCCATCTACCTTACAGGGTGCCTGTTGTGGGGAAAGGAAGGGAAGGCGATTGTAAGCCGCTTGGAGACTCCTTAGGATAGAGAAAAGCAGGGTATCAAAACCAACTCTTCTTCTTCTGTAGCAATCTGAAGAAAGAAGGTGAGGCAAAAGTGGTGTTAAGGTCTTAAAAGAGACAGAAGGTGAGAGGAGCATGGAGTCTTGTCTTCAGGCATGCAGGCTGGACTAAGCCTCTGAGAACCAATCTACTGGTGGCAGAAAAGCAGGAGTGGAAGAAGAGGAGCCTTGTTGGGGTCTAGTGGGGGATGGATGGGCTGAATAACTCCCTCACTCCCCCGTAGTGCAGAATCAGGCACTGGAGAGGCCTGTCTTATTGCACCATCCACATTTCCCTCATATCATCCTAAGAAAGGCTGGGCAGCGCCTCACCCATAGTCACTTATGGGAGTGTGTGAGGAGTACCCAGAAGGCTCTCAGGCTCCTGTCCAAAAGGTTGGTTACTTGGACCCTTCTGAAGCCACCATCTGGCCCTGGGTTCTGATTGCTTGGAGAGTACCCCTGAGCATGTGCAGAGAGAGTGCCAACCCCTCCTTGTTGTCGGTATGACCGAGCCCCTCATGTCTGGGGCTGGAGGTTGGGGCCTGCAGGCATGCTTGTCCTCAGTGTGCACCTTGGATCCGCAAGGGGCTTCTTGCTCCCACTCCCTTCTCAAGGCTCTTCCATTCTCTCCACAGGCTGCCCTGGTGGGGGGCACAACCATGGTGATTGGACATGTGCTTCCAGACAAAGACACTTCCCTGCTGGATGCTTACGAAAAGTGCCGCAGCCTGGCCGACCCCAAGGTGTGCTGCGACTATGCCCTGCACATGGGCATCACCTGGTGGGCACCCAAGGTAAGAGGGATGAGGCAGGTAAAGGAGAGTGGCTTCTGTGGCACCTGGCACTCCTCAGCAATTTTGCCTTCCACAGCCTTTCATCTACTTCCACATGCCCCTGACTGTTCAGCATTGCTCAGAACCTGCAAGTCTCCTCCTCCTGACTGCTCACTTCAGTCAGACCTCAGTCTAGTTCTGTCCTCTATAGCACATTGAGACCAGGGCTGTGTATTAAGGGCACCTGTGATCACACAGCACCTCAGTGGAGGGGCTATGGATCATTTGCTTTGCATGCAGAAAGTCCCAGGATCAACCCCCAGCATCTCCCGTTAAAAGGATCACTTGGAGACCTTGGAGAGGACCAATCTGAACAGACAATACGGAGGTTGATAGACCAATGGTATGACCCAGTATACGGCAGCATCATGTGTTGATGTGCTAACCGTTCACTTGGGGACAAACCAGATAAGAAGCTATGTACCCAGTGTTTTTTAAATTCAGTTTCATAGCACTCAGGAGCCCAGCTTGGATGAGGACCATAGTGCAAAGTTACAGTGGATTAAGCATTTTTCTCCACACTGTTTTCCAAATCTGAAATGGCTCTGGGGAGTCTTTACTTGCACCTTGAAGGAAATTTACAAGTACTGATACAGGGGCATGCATGTTTGATGCGTTAGGGTAAATAGTGGCTCCCTGAGGCCATTTGAGTGAAGAAGCGGGGTTCTAGTGCCCCTGCCAAAGTAAGGGGAGGGACTGTGGCTCAGTGGTAGAGCATCTGCTTGGCATGCAGAAGGTTCCAGGTACAATTCCTGGCACCTCCAGCTAAAAGGACCAGGTGGCAGATGAGGCAACAAACCACTGGCTGACAGCCCGGAGAGCTGCTGCCAATCTGATTCAGTATCAGACAGCTTTGATTCTGTTAAAAGGAAAAACACTCGGAAGGAGACATTAGAAGCCGAGAAATGGCAGGAAGGAAAGGGTTAAGCTTCCCACCACAAACCACTTTTATTGTCGTGTTTTTAAAAAGCCACGCGTGTTGAGCCTCTGAACACAAACTTCTTTTTATCTTGTATGCAGAGCTGAGTTGCTTGAGGCATTTGATATTTATTAAATACTACCCAAAGTGCAGCCTGCCATGGGGCAGGTGATAGTCTGAAATAATAAAGCAGTATCTCTGGCAGATCTCCCACACTAACCCTGGAGTCATTAGGCCTAGAAACTTTTTTTTTAATGAAGGGTTATGTTGTCAGGATTTTTGCACCAAATATCACTGTGTACCAAGTTCTGCATCAGAATTCCGAAGCAGGGATTTCCCCTGAATGTGATAGCCAGCCCAGGGCCCTTTTTCTGAGAGCCAGATTGGTGTAGTGGTTAAGTGTGTGGACTCTGATCTGGGAGAACCGGGTTTGATTCCCCACTCCTCCACTTGCACCTGCTGATGTGACCTTGGGTCAGTCACAAGCTCTGGCACAGCTGTCCTTGAAAAAGAGCAGTTTGTGTCAGAGTTCTCTCAGCCCCACCCACCTCACAGGGTGTCTGTTGTGGGGAGGGGAAGGGAAAGGACTTTGTAAGCCGCTCTGAGACTCCAAGTGAAGGGCGGGGTATAAATCCAATCTCCTCTCCTCCTCCTCCTCCTCCTCCTATATTATGGTTAAATTTAGAATACTGTGTGTGCATTAGACAGCTAGGATGCTAAGCTCTCAGGATCTAGCCAGTAAAGTTACTGTGGAGAGGCTGAGCTTGTGGGAAACACCTATTTATTTATATGGCCTTTTGAGTTGGGGGGGACCTCTTATTGTGCCTTTGGAGTTAGAAAGGTGTGGCATACAGGCCCTGACCTGGATAGCCCAGGCAAGCCCGATCTCATCAGATCTCAGAAGCTAAGCAGGGCCGACCCTGGTAAGAATTTGGATGGGAGACCTCCAAAGAATACCAGGGCTGGGAGGGAGAGGCAAGCCATCAAGCCACATCTCTGAATGTCCTTCATACCCCAGTAGGAGTTGCCAGAGGTCGCCATGACTTCCAGGCATGGGCATGCACACATACATACACACAAATGCAAAAAAAAAAAAAAAGGGTGGCATACACATGTTGTTGCTGTCTTTCTGCGTGTGCAGAGAAAAGGGAGCTGTTTGAGACTGGAGGTCTGCATTAATGCCATGGACAAGAGGATAATTTAGGTCTGCCCTCCTTGTGCCACAGGTGAAATCGGAGATGGAGACACTGGTGCGGGAAAAGGGTGTCAACTCCTTCCAGATGTTCATGACCTACAAGGATTTGTACATGCTGCGGGACAGCGAGCTTTACCAGGTCTTCCGTGCCTGCAAGGACATTGGGGCCATTGCCCGTGTCCATGCGGAGAATGGAGAGCTGGTTGCTGAGGTGAGCTGCTCGAGGCAGGGAGGGGTGTGGAAAGGCAAAGCAGGGGGTAGAGAGGCACTTGCAAATCCAGAGCCTAGCAGTACTACTGCTCCTGTCTGCAGGAGGAAAGAGGTCAGCTTTTGGGTCCTTGCTCCCTGGAGGGCAGAGGGGTTTGCTGGTATTATAAAGCTGGTCCTCCCTCCTTGCTTGGATCTCCAGTTCACAAGATGTTTGGAGAGGAGATGGCATTTCCTTCTGGCTTGCACACACGTTTTCTACTTGTATAGGTGTTAGGCCCTGCAGATTCTCATCTGATCTGTGCCAGCTGGCCCCTCCAGCTCACTGATCCATTTCACCTCAGTGACATCTACACTGGGGCTGCCGGGATCCTTTCTTCCCACGTGGGATGGCAAGATGGGGAGGGAGGGGGCAGAGGGCATTCCTTGCTCAGTTGGCCCTGATTGGGCTTGGAACCGTTCCCCTTCTTCAGGCACTGCCCTTTCCTTAAGGCTCTCAAGGGCTTTCGCCCCTCTTATGGCCTGCATGCCCTTCATCGTCTCCTGAGCACAGACATGGATGCTGTGCAGTTGGGGATATTGCTGTGGGCAGGGTTTTCCTAATAGGAATAAGCATGTCACAGCTCTGGAGCGAGTAGCAGCATATGTGCAAAGTCGCATCCTCCTAGTCTGCTTCCATTCATCTGGGAAAGCTAGCCCTTGTTCTGTATACATGATAATGGCTGTGGATTGGAATCTCCGCATCACCATCAATTGTGCATTGACCATGTGTGCAGTGGGGGGGGGGGGGGGGGAGCACATGCATTTCCTTTGAATCTTTCTTCCATCCTTCCAGATTGTGAAGTTGTGTTGGTGGGCATTTTTAAAGGTATAAATGTTACATGTCAGCTGACTTTCAGCATAAACCTAAAGTGACAGAAGAGGGAGGGGAAAACATCAGGAGTGCCTTCCTTGCCTGCCACGGACTAATACACTGTTCTGGTTTCCACTGCAGGGTGCCAGGGAGGTGCTGGACCTGGGCATCACTGGTCCAGAGGGGATCGAGATTAGCCGACCAGAGGAGGTAAGGGTGGCTCATATTGCAAGAAAATCCCCCTCCTCAATCTTCCTCTGCTCCTGCTAGGAGTTACCCCTCCTCAGTTGGTATTCAGGTATGTTTGGCCTGTCCCAGCTCAACTCCAGCAGCCAGCAGTAAAAGGGGTAATGTGAAGACCTGCATAATCTCTGGGGAACCTGGCACCTTCAGGAAGATAAAAGAAAGAACTGTCAGGTAGCTTAGTTGACGATTTTCAGGGGACACAAGATAAGTACCCCAAGCACATAGGGAGGTCTGTCGCAGGGATTGCTATACTCAAATTTGAAATGAGGTGCAAGTTTCTAACCCTCATGGTTGCTGCAGTAACATCTGTTGGCATTGCCTGGTGAAATCTCAGGCACCAGCACAAAGCAGAGAAAGCGTTCCAGTGGCCATCAAGGGGTACCTCGCTCTGTGTTTGGCAGGACAGAATAGATTATGCAAAACAAATCAAGCTTGTGCTAATTTTTAAAGGTGTTTGGTGTACAGAACTTGGACAAGAGCTTGGGGTACCCGTTTCCTCCTCTTTAGCACAGAGAATCCAGTATTGCCGTCATCTGAAGTTCCCTGATTACAGTGCTGACTATCTGTCCAGGCTATCTGCCCTCTCTGTCCCCAGACGTGGGGAGGGTCAGGCACTGCTGGTGTGCATGGCAGGGGCAAATAAGGATTGCTTGCCACACATGGAACAGTAATACCTAGTGTCCAGCAAAACCATCTGCAGAGCAGCTCCTGGTGGCATGGCTTGGCATTTGTCTCATCTCTCTGTCCTGTATGCATTTTTGCAGCTGGAAGCTGAAGCCACACATCGCGTCATCACCATTGCTAACCGGGTAAGCAACCAACCCCCTGCTCCTTGTCCCGGCAGACTGAAGCCCTCAGTTCAGCCTTAGTCCCTGCAGGTGTGCCCCTGTGCCCACCCATCCCCCTTCTTTTCACAGGGGAGAATGTATCTGGTGGGGTTCCCTCTTACTGCCTCAGGCGAATGCCTTGCCCTCTGTCTACCCCGGGGCACTTCAGCCCCCAGGCCCCCTCAGGTTCCTTTCAGCCCCAAAACAATATGGGAGAGGCCCTAGCAGATTCACCCTGCACCAATGGGGGCCGGCTGCCCCACAGCCCTGCCTGATGCCTTTGCGTATCTCCTCCCTTGGCAGACTCACTGCCCCGTCTACCTGGTCAACGTTTCCAGCATGTCGGCTGGGGATGTCATAGCCACAGCCAAGATGCAAGGTAAGAACTGCTGTTCCCTGGCTTCAGAGGGGTGGTGGTAAACTTTTCTGGAGTCAATGTAAAATGTCTGATTTTGTACTCACTTCCCAGTCCAGCAGTGCACCACCATGGCCCTATTAAAGGCTTTGTTTGTGAGGCTGCGTCCTTCCAAATAGTCCATAATTCTGACACACTGGAAGGAAGGAGGCAGGAATGGCTGGTTCCTCTTAGATCTGCCCCCCCCCCCATCTGTGCCCTCTCCTGAAGGGCCTGGTTCTGGGAGACTAGCTATGTGGTTTCTTCCATTTGATAAGGTGACTGCAGCAGTAGATATCTGCAATAATAGGTAGGGCTCTTGCTGACACTTAAAGAACCACACTAACACCTGGGTTAAAGGCACACATCTGCCATGGATCTCGTATTTGGCTTTGGACAAATCCTGTTGTCAGTACAGCCCAACAAAGGGACTAAGGGATTGGTACCTGTTAAAGCCCCAAGGAATCCTTATGCTAAGCAGGATACTCCACCAAAGCCTGAGGCTCCTCCCCCCTCTTCCTTGCAGGAAAGGTTGTGTATGCAGAGACCACCACGGCACACGCCACGCTGACGGGCTTGCACTACTATCACCAGGACTGGTCACACGCAGCGGCCTATGTGACCGTGCCGCCCTTGCGGCTGGACACCAACACCTCCACCTACCTCATGAGCTTGCTTGCCAAGTAAGGGAGCTTTGGGGGCTCGGCCTTGATAGTGCCCTGAACTGTGTATAGAGTCCTAAGCACCGAGCACAGCCCCAGTCTGAGGAGGACAGAAAATGCCCTTATGGGAGGGAAGGCTTGTGGAGCCCCAGGACAGTGACCACAGCAGCAGAGCGGGGAGGGAGTGATCTGGCACCATGGGCTGGGAATGGGGAAAGCTGCCTTACACTGAATCAGAACACTGATCCATCAAGGTCTGTATTGTCTACTCAGACTGGCAGCGGCTCTCCAGGGTTTCAGATGGAGTCTTTCACATTACCTACTACCTGAACCTTAACTGAAGATGTCAGCGATTGGACCTGGGGCGAAATGGTTTCTATTACATCTGGAATTGCTGACTTTCTTTTTATCCCTTGTAGCTTGGATCCTGGGAATAAGTTCTGAGCATGCTAGATAGCCTCAGCCATTCCTTTTGCACTAAACCTTCCATTTGCACAAAGGCCCATTGAAAACCATTGATCTTGCAGAAACAGAGGTTTTAGTGGAAGAGGAAATGCGCTCTGCAGCAGAGTCAGTCTAGCATGCATGGAATTCATTCACTGGGTGTGAGGGTGATCTGGCTGCGATATCTGTCACCCCATTGATCACCAGGGTTGATTCGGAATTCATTCATAGGATCAAAGCCTGTATCTTTTAGTAAAAAGCCCAGTAGCACCTTTAAGACTAACAAACTTTATTGTAACATAAACTTTTGAGAAACACAGCTCTCTCCATCAGATGCATCTGATGAAGAGAGCTGTGTTTCTTGAAAGCTTATGCTACAATGAAGTCTGTTAGCCTTAAAGGCGCTACTGAGCTTCTTACTGTTTTGCAGCAACAGACTAACACGGCTAACTCCTCCGGATCTGGATCTTTTAGCTGGCTTCTGGTGGTGGTGTTTTTTTAACTATATGCAGTATAATTTTATAATTGTTCTACATTGTTTTAGACTTGCTGTAAACTGCATTGGGGATCCAGATTAGGACAGAAGAGTGAGTTGGGAATGATCTAAATAAATCACTCAGTAAATAAACATGAGTGGGTAACCTTGCGCGGAGAGGCAGAGGAACCTCCTCTTCTTCAGATGTGGGACAGTGTCGAGAGAGGCCATTAGAATGGGACTCTCCTCTCCCTTCCCCTTACCACCTCTCCTCTACTTCTCCCCTAGTGACACCTTGAACATAGTGGCTTCTGATCACCGGCCGTTCACCACCAAGCAGAAGGCCATGGGCAAGGAGGACTTCACCAAGATCCCGCATGGAGTCAGTGGGGTTCAGGACCGCATGGCTGTCATCTGGGAACGTGGCGTGGTAGGTGATAGGTATGGGTGGGGTCTTTTCAGAAGGCAGGGATCCCCCTCCTTTGCAGTGGGTGCATGGAGGCAGTTCTAAGCAGAGGAGATCTGACGAATGTGAACGCACTGGGTACCCTAAAATCACTGTTACCCCTTTAAGTTGTGGGGTGAACCAACCATGCTTTATCTAGCCTCCCCAGGAGCTATAGCCTGCCCCATATTTAAGCTACTGACAGGGACATCTAGCACTACAATATTGGCCAGCACATACACATCCAGGCATGGTCTCCTAATGAAGCAAAGCGGGAAGTGGAATTGCCACTTGCGGGACCAATGGAAATTGTGGGGGGTGAAGGGGTGTCCAGAGATGCAAACAGCTGGTTGGAGAGTGGTCCTGTTCTGGACTGCAGGCTACTTATGAGGGGCAGTCCCTCCCACAACTGGAGTGTCCATGACCCTGGCAACCAACTACAGTGAGGTGCAAGGTGGTAGTCGCCACAAATCAGTAGTGACACTTGACTGCCCCTGCTTAACCATAGTCCATGTGCAACATTCTCAGAGCTCACTTCACAGTGCAGAATTGCCTGGTGCTTCTGTGCTGTTCCTCCCTAGCTCACCACCAGACTAGCCATGCCCACTCCCACCAGCCCTGTGTTCTTCAGCCACCGCTGGAATGCTTGGGGATTGGTGCTTCCAAATCCATCCCTTCTCCCATGCCCTTCTTAGCTGTGACTCCTCCTTTCCTTTGGCTGCTTTTTAAACAGTCTCCAAGAATCTCATACAAGGGGCTGCATCTCAGTGGAGCAAAGGAAGTGAGACCCACATAGTATTACCAAGGCTACAAGCAAGGGGGAAATCCCGCCACAGGCGCCTGCCCAGAGTTTTGAAACTCCTTTCAAACAGTAACAAAGGTTCCCTCCAGTGGGGGAGGAAGGATTGTAGCCAGGTAATGGGCTATGTTATGCGTGCCTCACTCAACTTCCATAATCAAGTGAAGACTGGCATTCCCCTGTCCACCCCACTGTTGCAGGGAGACTGTTCAGCCAGCCTCTCTTCATGTGCCCACTGCAGGTGGGGGGCAAGATGGACGAGAACCGTTTTGTTGCCATCACCAGCTCTAATGCTGCCAAGATCCACAACCTGTACCCTCGGAAGGGCCGCATCATCCCTGGAGCGGACGCTGACGTGGTTGTGTGGGACCCTGAAGCCACAAAGTAGGCACCTGGGACATGGGGTGATAACCCAGACAAGGGACCAAGCTCATGTTGCTATTATGTGTATCATGTTGCTAGTATGTGCCACCACAGCATTGGTGAAGCTGAGGATGGGAGACTCACTTGGGAGTCTACCAGATAAGTTCCGCGGTGCTTTCCCAAGGAAAGAAAGGGTTTTAATAATAGAACAAATCCTACGTATCCATCACTGCCACCACACAGAGGATGCAAAGAGCATCACATTTACAAGAACATTGTGTACAGTCACCAGAGTCCTCTGTGGTTCTCCAGAAGGTCATGCAATGAAGGAGGTGCTTAAAATTCACTAGACTTCCAAGTTCTCTCTTGAGTCAGTTCACTGGATTTACAAAAGTGGGTCATGTTTGATTCATGGGATTGCATGAAAATAGTAAGTTCTCGGTAGTATTACCAGTTCTGCATCTAAGAACATAAAAAGAGCCCTGCTGGATCAGACCAGTAGTACGTCTAGTCCAGCATCCTGTTTCACAAGTGGGGCCAACCTGTTACTATGGAGGGCCCCTGACAGGGCATACAGGCCAAGATCGTTGTCTGATGCTGCCTCCTAGCACTACCTCTGTATATGGAGGTGCCCTTTAGTTACTATGGTTAGTAGTCAGTGATGGACATCTACCATGAATCTGTCTAATCCCTTTTTAATGCTCTAATGCTCACAGCCATCATTACATCCACTAGCAGTGAATTCACAAATTAATCACTTGTTGAGTAAAGAAGAACCTGTATCTTCCAGTCTCCTGATTGGGGGAAAGACAGCTCCATCTTCCTTATTAGCCAAATAATAGCTTCAAACTTCTCTTCCTGCTAGTTTTTCCAAGACACTCTAGGTGGTGCAAACACAGCACAAACCTTGTTTGAATAAGAGGGGATTTTTTCTTTATTGGGGATTTGTTGCCTCACAAGTCTTTTGCACTGAAAAATATGAAAGAGCTTTATACAGAGCGAAGCCACTGATCCATCTGGTCTCAGTGCTTTCTACTCTGATTGGCAGCAGCTCTCTAGGATCTCCCCCACAGTAGGAAGTCTTTATCAGCTTTTCTGACTGAGATCCATCTAGCTAGAGATGCCAGGGATGGAAACGGAGACTGTCTGCATGTAAGTCATGTGCTCTGCCACTGAGCCCATGGTCTCGCTGTGATCGAGTAGGCTCCCCTTTTAAAGACCTCCACTTATCCCTTGAACTCTCTGGGCTTATGATTCAAAGTAGAAGTTCAGGGAGAAGATGAAGAAGAGAAATGTGCAAAGTTAAGGACCCTCAAGGACTGTTCCAAGGAATCTAGTGGGAGAGGTTCTTATTTTTTGCTTGGATCCTCTCCAGCCTTTGACTTTCTTGTTAATGTTTAACCATTAACAATGAGGGATGATATCACAGTCAGCCTTTGAATTCCTCTGCTGGAAATGTAAGCTCCCTTTGAATCATGGCTCCTACAGCTGGGAAGGACCCGAGAATCAACATCCTGCCCCAAAGGGAACAGACGTAACCGTGTCTGCTCATGGGGGGGGGGGGGTCCAGAGAGATAAACTTCCAGGGGCCTAGGAAGCTAGGCAAGGGCTAATTGGTGGGTGGCTGTACATTCATTAGTCTTTTGCTGACTTCATCTCTTAGTGGTGCCCATCCACCTGATTTTGTTGCCATATGCAAAAATGAGTTTAACCTGTGCACTGTGGGCTGCCTGCCACCCCCAGCTCCAAGCGAAGCCTGCCACCCCCTCCAGCTTTCCCTGTTCTTCCGCAGGACCATCTCAGCCAGCACCCAAGTCCAAGGTGGTGATGTGAACTTGTATGAGAACATGCGCTGCCACGGGGTGCCACTGGTGACCATCAGCCGGGGACGAGTGGTCTACGAGAACGGCGTCTTCATGTGTGCAGAGGGCACCGGAAAGTTCTTCCCACTCCGCTCCTTCCCGGATTCTGTGTACAAGAAACTGGTGCAGCGGGAAAAGGTACGGCGGGGAGGGTGAGGGCCAGGAGGGGAGCTCTCTGCACGGTGAACCAGGGCGTAGCTCAGAGGGAGAGGGAGCCGGAGGCACATAGTGGCTCAGAGTCCTGTGTTGAAATGAAGAACTTGTTGAAGGTGGCAAGTCATCACCTCTTACCCTCAGCTCTGCATTTGCAGTACCGGGGGGGGGAGGGTAAAAGCCCACTTATGGAATTGTTGCCAGGATCCCACTAAGATTGTATATGTGGTGTGGAGAAACGCCATTTTATGCTATGTTTAAGTTGGTGTGGGCCAGATAGGAGGGGACCATCAACCCTGAGGTAGGCCTTGGCCTAGTCTCCTCCTCATTCCCCCCCCCCCAACCAGCAGTCAGAGGGCAGCTCCCTAGAGAGGACAGGAAGTCCATCCAGGCTGTGAGGAGATCTGCCCCAGAATGCTGCAGGAGGGAGAGCCACTTCCTGGGCAGGAAGGGCTGTTTGATATAGTGGAGCTTTTGGGCGGGAAGCAGCCTATGAGAATTGAGGTCGGTCTGTCTGAAGGCTGGAGCCAGTCAAGCTGTCTGAGGCAGAGGCCATGTTGGGAGTGGTGCTAATCTAACCTCCTCCAGTGAAAGCAAGTCATGTGCCTGCCCTGCAGACCATCTAGACGGGGTATGTGTAGTGGAGGGAGAGATGGAGCCATTTATTATTCACCTTTATTTTGATTCTTCAGTTCACTGTTAATATGCCTGTATATAGTTGAGTGGTTTCAAAATAAATCCTTTTATTGTTGACATTGAGTAGTCCCTCTGTACCGCATAGTTCCCCCAGCCGCTTGGACACGCTAGGAGTGGGTTGGGGACTCCCTGAGGAGAACAAGGGCGAAACGGCCAGTTGCCAACTCTCCAGGGGAGCCCCGAAGATTGCCAGGAAGCCCCGAGGTGGGTTCCTGGCGACATCAGAGGGAGGTTAGGAGACTGTCCTGCCTAACCAGAGCCCAAGACAGGGACAGTGGTGGCAGCAATACCCGGAGGCAGTGGTGAAAAACTGCCCCTTCAGGTGCCAGGACAGGCAAAGGAGGGGTGGGCAGAGTGGCCAGCTGACGTGGGCCCGTTCCGCCACATGTGGGATCCTTTGAACATAATGCAAGTGCTGAGGATTATATGATGCCTGCCCCCATGCAACTGTCACGGGAGGGGGAAGCTAAAAGATGTGTATTTGGGGGAAGGGAAGGCTCACACGGTGATTATTAAATTCCACAACAGGAAGGAAAGGGTACTTTGAATTCAAAAGGACAGCAATAGAAGAGAGGACTGCTGCTCGTAGAAGCCAGGATAAAAGGAGATGGCGGGTGGGCAGAACGTTGAGAACCAGGCCTGTTTACCAGGTTCCCCATGCCCCGCATGTTTGTGTTTTCAATACATGAGTGCAGAATTTAGCATCAAGAAGTATTTTGCTTTCCGGGATGGGGGGGGGGGGAAATGTGAGGACTGAGCCACGCCCAGACTTAGTATGGTTAGCGAGGCTTGCTAGGGTGGGGGGAGGAAACCAGGGGAGCATTATTTTCCTCCCTCCTCCCCCTCCCCAGTATCATCCCAGAAAAGAGTAAGAGGTTTGGCCAGGAGGGAAGGAGGGCCCTCCCAGGAAGCAGCCCAGTGCCTGAAGTTTGTGTGAAGGAGACAAAGAAGCATTAGAGCCTGCAGCTTTGTAAGTGGACACAGGCCTCAGCATCCTGGAAGGATCCATTTCCATGTAAATGGCAAAACTGCCTAGGGAGGCCTGAAAGTGTTTGGGCAGCACCTGATGAAATCTCGGAGTTCCTTGGATCTGTAGAAAGCCTGTTCCCGGCACAGTTTAGAACGCCGGGCAGTGCAGTCCTGTGCAGAGCTGCTCCTGCAAAGAAATCCCTGGGAGTGACACTGCGCAAAATTACGCTGCAGAAAACACAGCGGGGGCTGTGTGGTCAGGAGCAGGCTTTGGAATGAAGCTCGCCGCCCCCAAAGTGTCCCTGAGTGCGTCCTTTTAATTGTTCATGCAGACACTACCTGGGATTCCTACCGGGAACGCAAAAGCACTGCACTTTGGGGAAGGGGGAGCAGCGGAGATGAAAGAAAATCAAGAGGGGCACTGGTGGGCCGGCAGGGGGAAGCCAGCTGGACAGCAGACAGAAAGCGGGAGCCAGGAGATGCAGCCAGGGGGAGCCAGCAGGAGAGGGATGTAGACGTGGGAGGGAGATAAAGACAGCCAAAGGAATATTTCCGATAGGCTGGAGTGGGGGGGGGGGGATATAGCAGCCCTGGAGTAGAGACAGAGGCAGAGAAAGGAGCAGGCACACATACCCATTCACGGCAGCCACACTTCCTACCTGTGAAATTCTACCGGCCATACGTTAATAAGGTTGAGGGGCTTGAGGGGAGGAAGTTCTCAGCCGGTTGTGTAGGGCTGGATGGGGGAACAGGTGGGTATCGATGCCCAGGTATGGGTTACAGCTTTCTAGTATCGTAGATGGTGCCCAGAGAGAGATGAGATGGCAGGAGTTATTTCAGCAGACCTGCTCCATTCAGGACTGGGGAGGGGGGAGTGGCTGCCCTCTTCTGTACTCTCAGACGTCATGGTCTTATGCCCCCCCCCCCCCGTTTCCGATGGCAACATATACTTCAGATGCAGAGCTACAGGCTGCTGGGGGGCTGGTGAGTCCTGTGGTTCTGGACTTCTGCCCCAAAGTCCAGCCCTGACTGAATGTCATCCTTTGCAGAGAGCAAGTTTCAGGATTCCAGTCCCAGAGTTATGAAAGGACAAGCAAGCCCAGCTGAAGGACCTTCCCCCTCCCCACCCCTCCCTGACTAATCTTGCTGCTAAGGAAACGACTGTGCCCCATGAGTGAGGATGGGCCCAACTACACACACTCCCCTTAGCCCCACTGAAACGCCCAAGGAGTGCCAGAGAGGCTATTGCTGGAAGCGGGTAGCTTCCCCCGTTCTGGGGCTGCCTCTCCCCAGGGGACGTGGGTTCTCACAGGTAGTCCTTTTCAGGGGTGGGGCTCTGACGGTTGTCTTTTTATTTTGTGTATTCTTTTAAAATTAGAGTTTAAAGCTTAAGAGCGTGGACCGCACCCCGTACCAGGGGGACGTGGCTGTGGTTGTGCACGCTGGGAAAAAAGAGACGGGGACGCCACTTGCAGACACCCCCACCCGGCCTGCCACAAGACACGGGGGCATGAGGGACCTCCACGAGTCCAGCTTCAGCCTGTCCGGTAAGAGCGGGGCTGGAGCGGGTCTTCTGTGGGGAGGACCCCAGGGAGTGGGATGCCCTGGCCCCCAGTGATGCTCAGGCACCTGGATTACAAACCTGTGCTCTGTCCATCACCACCACCACCACCACCTAGCCCCATTCCTCTGCCTCAAACACTCTCGGTGCCCCTCTCCCCCTTGCCCTGGAGGGGCAGCATTTCATAGCCTTGCTACCTGGGCAGCTGGGAGGGACTGACTGATATTTACGCACCCTCATTATTGGAGCACGTTTCTCTGCAAGCGCTGCAAAGAGGGTCCCAATTCCTCTGCCCCTCCTCTGCTCCAGCAGCTCTTCTCCTTACTCCACCCTGCTTGCTAAGGGCCAGCAGCCAGCTAGACCCACTCCCTGCACTGCCTGCTCCCCTGGGGTTGCCCCTGTTTCAGTGGCTGTGAGTGTGTTGACAAGGGAGGGGGGGTTGTGGTTCCCTGCATTTGTTGTGGAGGAGGAAGGCGCCAGTCTGTTGGCAGAAAGCAGAGTGCAAAGCGAGATGGAAACAGAGGACAGGAGGCAAAATTGTTGGCCACTGGTGGACTTTTGGAGGCTATAGCAAAATGCATCCCTGGAGGTACAACTTGGTGCTGGAGAAATAACCCCAAATGGCCTTTTGGGTATATAATGCAAATCAGAGGGGTGTTTGCCTTTATAAAGCGGGTATCCCCAGAAAAGCCCTAACTGTATTTTAGCCGTAGACTGGGGGAGAGCATATTCTACATGTAGGTCAGTGGGTTTAGATGTGTGCTTGGGAATTGCATATTTCAAACCTTTTCCATAGGTTCGGGTGGGGGGGGGCTGTTCTGTAGAGCTATAGGCAGTTGCATATAAAAGGAGTCATGTTTTTTTTTTTTATAGGACATGGACCTCTTTAGTGAGGAAATAGTAGGCTGGGAGGCTCCTGTGCAAGAATAGGGGGTGTTGTCTTGTGCTGTGTCTCTGTGGAGGCGTGATGTGTCTGTTGTGTGGGGCTGAGGGGCATCTGTTCTATGGACTCCTGCAGGAAAGATGCTTGCTTGACCCTCTTCATTCATTCACTCTCACCGATTCACTCATCCAAACTCATCATAACTTGGTCTTCATCGAAGACTCAATTTCAGCCAAAACATTAAAAGTGTAGACTATTACATTCAAATTCACGGCACTCCAAGTGAATGGCCCCCAAATTTGAATGGTGTAACCCTGACCTCGGGGCAACATTCCTCCCAGATGTTCTAAGAGCTTCTCTGTTGCTGGATCGGCCCAAAGTGGTTCCATAGAGTTTCCCATCCTGTTTCCAATGGTGGCCAGCCGGATGCATCTGCGTGCCTACAAAGCAGCACGTGATAGTAACACCCTTCCCCTGTCCTTTGTCCCCAGCACCTGATAACCCGGAGATATTCTGCCTTTGAACGTGGAGAAGCTGTTAATAGCCCCTCTTCTCCTCCTCCATGAATTTCTCATTGCTCAGTGTGTGTGTGGGGGTTTGCACTTGTGAGCCCTGCATGATTTTGCATCCTCCCTACATCCTTGTTCATCTCCACCCCCTCCAGCACGCCCTCCCTCCTGCCTCTTACTCTTCTCTTCCTGGGGTGCTGAAGACAGGCCTTTTGAGCCCTGGGTACTGCCTCCCTACTTGGGAAGGTGGGTAGTTGAGCAGGATATGGCCTTGCAACAGCAGCCTTCCTCTTCCCAGCACCCTGTGTGGTCCCTAACAGGGGGGGGCAGGATGGAGCAGGATGCAAAAAAGAAAAAGAAAGAAGAGAAGATCCTAACTGACATGCTTCTGATGCGGCACTCCCCTCCCTTCTCTTGCCACAGGTTCTCAAATCGATGACCATGTTCCAAAGCGAGCTTCGGCCCGGATTCTCGCTCCCCCCGGAGGCAGGTCTAGCGGCATTTGGTAACTGCCCCCCAGACTTGTCCCCCAACTAAGGACGCCATCACCACCCCCCACTTGCCCGGCTGCCTTCCACACCCTGCGAGCCTGAGGCGGCCACACCTTTCACCGGAGCCAGCGACACCGGCGAGCCCTCCACCATCCCGTGCCCAATGCCATGCGGACGCAGACGGAAACGAGGCTGAGAGGGTGGGGCCCGCGCCCTGCCCTCCTTACTGCAGTGGCTGCACTGAAATGTAGGGTGATGCACCCACGAAGAGCCTGCCTCTGTTGCTGTGTGAGTGGAGGGTGGGAGCTCCCTCCAGCGCCGTGGTGGTGAGGGGGGGGGGATCTGGCCTGGGCAGGGGGCAGGGCTGAGGGGGCCTGTCTGTGCCGGTTCCTTTCTGTTTTGCACGTTGGGTTTTTTGGATCAGTGACATTTTTGACTTGTTTGTGCATCACGTGGGGGAAAAAATACTGAAATAACGGTACTTTTGTGTGACTAGCAGTAGGATAGACACAGGGAGGGGGGCACGGGATGGGGACCGGGTGGGAGGACAGAGCCGCCCCCTCGCTTCAAACAGTCGTCTTTCTGTGCAAGGTGGTTCAGGCCAGCGTGACCGGAGGGTAGAGGAGCTTCTTTCCTCTCCCCCTTGGGGAACAGCGTCTTGGACTGAGTTGGCGGGGGTGGGGGGGAGAGGTTCCATGCCCCCTTGTTTTCGTACTCCCAGCAGATGTCTCTCTAGACAGCACTACAGCCAAGTGACGGCAAAGCCCCTTCTGCAGGCCCGTCAGGCAGTGGGCAGAGCTAGATGGCAGGAGGAGAGCTTAGGCTCCTGTTGGAGGATGCAGCCTAGTGGTTAAAGCAGGAGAGGGCTGGCAGGCAGGGACTCTGTCCTCCCTCCAGTTCCCCTGTCTGTCTGCACAGCTATATGCAGCATGATCTTCCACCTCCTCACTTTCCATCCTTTTCTGAGCCCCGGGCTCCCAAGGACAGACCCTGTCCCCCTCCGATGGATCTGTCCTGTTCCTAGAATCCTAGCCAGGGTCCTTGTAGGGTCTCTCCCTCTTTGACACCAAGGGAGTGGGGGAATACCTCCAGGATCTCAGCCGCACCCCGCTGAACTAGGGTTACCCTGAGAGAGCAGAGACTCACTACACGATGGTGCTAACCCCCCTCCCCACCCTGTGCTCTGGCTGACTGTTGGGGGGCCAAAGGAGCCCTCCCCCAACCCCACCCCTTTCCCCACCCTCTGCCCACCAGGTCTTCCTCCGGAGTAGCGTGAAATGTGAACTGTTACTTGTGCACTTTCCCGCCCCCCCTCCACTAGTTGATAACCCCATAGGTGTGTGAGGCCGGGCAGCCGGGCGTGACGGAGTCCCCAGCTCCCAGGACCGCAGTGGAGGAACTCGGCTTCTGAGCGCAGCCCTGCCCTGTTACATGTTGGAATAGTCTTGTAATGGCTGTTTTAGCGACCTGCAGTGCGTTTCTGTTTTCCTCATTAAAGATTGTTCTCACGGTCTGGGGCTCCCGTGTCTTCACTTTCTGACCCAGCCTGTGGGCATGCCATTGCCTTCAGAGGAGTGGGGTGGGCACCAGGAGGGGTGCAGCAGATCCCTGGCCTAGTGGGGTTTGTTGTGGTTTTTTTTTGGGGGGGGGGGACAGAGAGACCAATGACCTATTGAAATCTCCAGCAGCAGTCTTCCAGATGCAACAAACTTTCCTGGTCTCCAGCAGCTGGCATTCAGAACTACACTGCTGCTCAACAGAGCAGCTCCATCCCTAGCAATCACAGCTTATGTTGTTGTTGTTCAGTCGCACAGTCAAGTCCGACTCTTCGTGACCCCATGGACCACATCACGCCAGGCCCTCCGGTCTTCCACTGTCCTCCAGAGTTTGCTTAATTTCACGCTGGTTGCATCGATGACACTCTCTAACCATCTCATCCTTTGCCATCCCCTTCTTTTACCTTCAATCTTTCCGAGCATCAGGGTCTTCTCCAGTGAGTGCTCCCTTCTCATTTGGCGGCCAAAGTATTTGAGCTTCAGCTTCAGTATCTGGCCTTCAAGGGAACAGTCAGGGTTGATTTCTTTTAGGATTGACTGATTTGATTTGCTTGCAGTCCAAGGGACTCTCAAGAGTCTTCTCCAGCACTCTGTGAATCAATCTAACCCTTTGAAAAGCCATCGCTGCCAGTGACTGTTGTGGTACTGTGTGGCTGTTGTCTCGAAAGTCATTGTTGTTTGAAGCAGCTCTTCTTGAGTTTACCTGGAGCCCATGAATTTATTTTCAGACAAAGGACCCCCTTCCCATTTCTCCATTCTGGCAAATTCCAGAACTGGTGTTTGTGCTGCAGCGGAAACATCAATAGAGATGTTAGACATCTTGAAGGCTAAAGCATGAGTTACACATGCAAAAGAATGTGGTAGTAAAATGATGAGATGTGAGAATGAACTGCACCACATCAGGCTTACAGGTGGAAAACAACAGTTTGGGATGTTTTCCTACGTTAAAAACTCACTGTAAACAGAAAACCAGTACAGGAAGCAAGGGGAGGCGGGGGTCCAAAGTTTTTTTTCTGCTGTGCTAGGTGCAGGAGGCTTTTCCCCCTTAATGCAAAGGGTGTCTGCAGTAGTGCAGTCCATTCTACCACCTCAAGATTCTGCCACCCCATTCTCCTGCATGTGTAACCCAGGCCTAAAGAAATACATTTGTGACCCAAGGCTTTGTCAGCCAGAAAGATCATTTTCTCACAAGTGACTGCTGTCAGGGATGGCTCTTACCTTGGAAGCTACAGCGCAGTGGCAGAGCATCTGCTTTGCTTGCCAAAGACCCCAGGTTTAATCGCTGGCATCTCCCGTTCAAAGGGTCAGGTAGGAGGTGATGGGAAAGACCTCTGCTTGAGACCCTGGAGAGCTGCCACCAGTCAGAGTAGCCAATGCTGGCCTTGATAGCCAGTGGTCTGATTCATATGAGGTAGCTTATATGAATGCTCATACATTTGGGCTCCACATAGAGACATCACAGACACACTAGACCCCGTGTGCTGTGCAGATCTGAACTGGCAACACCAGCACTATCCTCCAGCACCAAGAAAGCGCTATCCACAGTGCCATCCTAAACAGGTCTGCTCAGCATGCTACCCAAGTTGTTCAGTGGGGCTTACTCCCCAGGAAGGCATCCTTATGATCGCACTGTTACATTGCAAACCTAAACAAAGTTGTACCCTTCTAAGCTCATTGATTTCAAAGGACATAGATGGCTGTAAGTCTGCTTAAGATGGCACTGTAAGCCCTCCTGCATTAAGAACATAAGAGAAGCCATGTTGGATCAGGCCAATGGCCCATCCAGTACAACACCCTGTGCCATACAGTGGGCAAAAGCCAGGTGACATCAGGAGGTCCACCAGTGCAGCCAGAAGCCCTCCCACTGTTGCCATTCAAGCAGTGTTCCCTCTAAGCTGAGTTAGTGTGAGCTAGCTCACAGTTTTTTAGCCTCCAGCTCACAGATTTTTGTCTTAGCTCAGGAAGTATGGCTCCGGAGCAAACTAATTCAGGCAGTAGCCAAATTGCTCGCTCACAACTTTAATGCCAGTAGTTCACAAAGCAGAATGTTTGCTCATAAAACTCCACAGTTTAGAGGGAGCATTGCACCCAAGCACCAAGAATACAGAGCATCACTACCTCAGACAGTGTTCCATCTGTACCTTGTGGCTAATAGCCACTGATGGACCTCTGCTCCATATGTTTATCTAATCCCCTCTTGAATCCCCCCTTCCTGTGGCAGGGAGTTCCACATGTTAATTACTCTTTGGGTGAAGAAGTACTTCCTTTTATCTGTTCTAAACCTACTGCTCATCAATTTAATTGAGTGCCCACAAATCCTTGTATTGTGAGAAAGGGAGAAAGGGACTTCTTTCTCTGCCTTCTCTGCCCCATGCATAATTTTGGAAATTTCTGTCATGTCATCCCTCAGTCGTCATTTCTCCAAGCTAAAGAGCCCTAACCTCTTTAATCTTTTTTCATAGGGAAAGTGTTCCACCCCCTTAATCATTTTAGTTGCCCTTTTCTGCACTTTTTCCAATGCTATGATATCTTTTTTTGAGGCGTGGTGACCAGAACTGTATACAGTATTCCAAATGAGGCTGCACCATCGGTTTATACAGGGGCATTAGGATGCTGGCTGATTTGTTTTCAGTTCCCTTACTAATAATCCCATTGGGGGCAGGGTCCCTGTGCTGGTGGAAGATTCTGCCACTAGTGGAATGGATCTGTGGGATCCAGCCCATGACCTCTCAACCCTGTTGTGCACAATCTTGTTGATTTGATAGCTGAGAATCAATACTCCATGCTTCTGGCAAAACAGGCTCTAATCCATGAAGGTTTATGCCATGATCAATGCTCCCTCTAAGCTGTGGAGTCTTGTGAGCCAGAGGCTAAAATGTGTGAGCTAAAATGTGTGAGCCAGAGGCTAAAAAACTGTGAGCTAGCTCACACTAACTCAGCTGAGAGGGAACACTGGCCATGATATATTTGTTAGGTGCGAGACACTTTCTAGCTGTCCTATAGTTGCTTTCTCCATAGCACCATTCTTCGTTCATAACAGCTATTGTGTTCCCCCTTCTGTCACGTTTATTTCCCCCTAAACTAAAAATCCCCATCTGTTTAACTCATTCTTCATACAGCAATACATCTCCCTGATCATTGTAGCTCACCGTCTCCAACAGTGTCTGTGGGGCAGTATTGGATGAACCTTCTTGCCAATCACACACAGCTGGTGACAGCCACAGGTAAAGACTCTCTGCCCACATGGGAGATGTGCTTCCACCAAGCTCTGGGGCAGCAAATTGTATCAGTTAGCAACATTCTGCATGTGGCAGTGCTTGTAATGCTACCAGTTACCTATTGGACAGTACTCCCACTGGTCAAAGTGGAAAATTAACAACATGTACCAGGAATTGGCTTTTGGTAGAGGAGCAGTCCTCCCTCTCCACTGCCAGTATTTAGGAGAGAGAAATAAATGGACTTGATGCAACAACTGTATTCCCTTATCTTGACCACCTTATTTAGGTTTCTACAGACCAGGGTTTGGGCATCACAAGTTGTGGCAAAGATCCAAAACCCATTACATCTTTTCTGTTCCTTCCAGGTATGCATATAGGTGTAGGTTGTTTTCAAGCAGTGTGACTATTAGCACAGGCTGCAGAGGAGGACTCCAGCGATGAATGTTCCTTCACCTTAAAAAATTGCATACAGTGAGCTCTGTAGAGTAGCTTGCTGGTATAGGCTGCGGGCAATTCTTTTGCAAGTCACCGAGCTGGCTTTGCAGAAGGCACTGCCAGAACTGTCAAGTCTGCTAAGATATTTTTATGATTCTGGTTGTTACAGGGCAGCGGTGGAAATGTTCTAGCATGAATTAAATTACATATTATAATTAAAGTGTGGCCATAAAACTGGAAATGGAAGGGCAGGTAGCAGAATGAATTGTACATCTTTTTTGTACCGTAAAAATGGCAAAACTTAACTTCTTGGGAGGTATCTATAACATATATGTGACAATTATTCCATATTTCTTGTACTCTTAGATTCAAGCTTATCCTGATAGCTGACACTGTACCCCTCAAAGCAGAATATGATATAAAAAGCATGCTGTGGAAGAATTAAGGTTTCCAAGGTGCACATAAAGATGAAATAATGTTTAACAATTAATACATTTTCTACCCTGTATCATGTACTGATACTACGACACCTACATTTCCCCAACAGAGCAAATAGCATCTCTTTGGGGCCATTTTACATTGGGAAAGTAAGGGGGAGCTTAGCCCCCTCCCCTTACACTGCAGTCCAAAGTTGAATCAGGGCCCCACACACCACAAAATTGACTTTTACAGAAACAAACTCTTTGCTCCTGACATGGAATTCTCATCATGTTGTTAGATTAGGCCCTGAGAAATACGCAAGCAGAACGTGAAGGTAACAACCCTCCTTGTTGCCCCCCCCCCCAACACACATATGCCTGACGTTGGCAGGCAGTGAAGATGCCCTAGCTGGGTTTTGGGGGGCTTATGCCTTATCTATTAGGCCACTGGGCCAGTGCATATGTGAGATGGAGAGTTGGTCTCTCCAGCCTAAAGTTTGTATACCAACTGATAGCAGCCCTCTGCAGTTTTCAGGCAACAAACCTTTCCAGTGCTACTAATTGACCCCAGAGACTAAACTCTGGACCCTCCCCACGGAAAACTGGTACTGGACCACTGAGCTGAGGTGCTTAAAACTGTAATGCACACAAAAATGCATGCGTAAATAACAAAACGTTTACCTTATGATAGCTGAAAACTTCTGGGGTAGCTGCAGCAACGAGGGTACATCATTCTGGTTTTTATCCTGCCTTCCCTCAAAGGAATCCCGCTCTAGTTACAAGTCTTTTTTCTTGGATGTTGTCCTCACACAACGCTCCTGTGAGGCTGATTAGGCAGAGAGAGAAAGAACCACGATATCAATACGATGCAACTGGATCCTATCCCATAAAGGCTTTCTGTACCTATTTTGGATTCCAATACACCAAGCACATGATCTGAAGAACTTGTTGCTGGTGGCGGTTGTCAGTTCCTACCCATGAGGCTCCTCAAAAAACCCCAGTGCCATATAATGAGACTGAGGGAGAAAATCACCAAATTGGAACAATATTTGCTATAAGAGGAAATACTGAGAGTCATCGGTGAATTGGGGGTCAAGGCGGCAGCAGCAGCAAAGTGGTTAAATAAACACCTTGGAGGTGTTTATCTCTGCCTTGAATGTGCCCTGTGATTTCTTACAGCCCAAGAGTCCAGGCCTGGTGATGACCTCAGCATGGCTGCCATATCTGCACTCCCTCAGAAGGGAGCCCTTGCACCCTAGACCCTCTCAGAGGTTCCTTCCATTGGGGTGTCAGGTGCCTTTACAGTTGCTTACAGTTCTCTTGAGAGCAGACAAATCCCATACAGAGCCTTGCCTAGAGGCCTCCACATCCTATTCAGCTGAAGCTCAGGCCTCCTTTCACCTCAGCCAGTATACATTCACTCTTGTAGTTTGTCTTCCCCATGCCAAGCATCAGAAGCCCTTTCTTGGCCTGGTTAGGGCCTATCGGCCTTCTCTGTACATTGCCTCATTGTGTCCGGGGCATCTTCTCAGTGACCAAGCAAAGCACTGGTTTCAAAACCCTGTTCGTCACCATCCCTAATCCCCCACCCTTCAGGGTCTGTGTAGAGCCTGTGTAACTGTGGATATTTTGACTGGTCACCCAGCAACTGTGACTTTCCAGACTGGGCAGTGTGTTCCCTGGTTGCTAGACAACCCACCAAGTTCTTCCTTTCTTAGAAACTGGTCAAGCGCCTCACTGGGTTGGGACTGCTGCTTAGCAATGGCAGTGGAAAAAGACCCCCAAGGTAAGCAGCAGGCCAAGGTGATCATGGGCTTTGAGATTGGAAGGGTGGAGTAGGAATGGATATACCTTATTTTATTAGATGGATGATGGTTATGCTTGAGAGGCAGTCATGGTTGGTTTCTACAGTCTCTGTCTCTCCCATGTGATTCTGAATAGCTGTAGCTCGTTGCAGCTTTTCAGGCAAATTTCTGCCCTGCTTCTGGGCCATGTAGCATACTCAGGGCCTAACCAGGCCTTGTAGAGATGTATCCTTTTAAAAAATTCTCTGAGGAAAGCTGCTTCAGGAGGGGATGATCTGGAGCAGAGAAGCAGCAGGGAGGAGAGGGCTCAGCTTCCCATCCCCCCTATTGCTGCTGGCGGTGAAAAGTGGGCAAGGTGACCCCATAGTTTTCAAAGCAAGAAACAAAAAAGGGTGTTGGTTTTTTTGCTATTGCCTGTCTCTGCCCAGCAACCTTAGATTGCCTTGATGGTCTCCCATCCAAGCACTAATTAGGGCTGACCCTGGTTAGCTTCTGAGATCTGGCCAGATTGGGTTAGCCTGGGCCATCCAGGTCAGCCCCTCCCTCCTTGCTGCTTCCCTCAAAACTGACTCCTCCAGAACAGGTTTTCTCCCCTGTTTCTGTGTAACAACTAATTATGCCACATTCTCTGGACTCTCTGTTTTGCTGATGCTTTTTGGTGTTTATGGATAAGTTCTTTCAATTATCTGTTTCATGGTCTTTCTTCCACAGCAGGAAAAGAGCAAGATCTAAAGAAGTGAGCTGTGACTCATGAAAGCTCATAAAAAGGTAAAGGTTCCCTTGCTCGAAAGCCAGTCGAATCCGACTCTAGGGTTGCGGTGCTCATCTCCGTTTCCAAGCCAAAGAGCCAGCGCTGTCCGAAGACGTTTCCATGGTCATGTGGCCGGCATGACTCAACACCAAGGCGCACGGAACGCTGTTACCTTCCCACCAAAGTGGTACCGATTTATCTACTTGCAATTTCTTGCGTTCGAACTGCTAGGTCATACCCTGCCACAAATTTTGATAGTCTATAAGGTGCTACTGGACTCTTGCTTTTTTCTGCTGCTACAGAGAGAATAACACAGCTACCCATCAGGGTCTTTCTTAGCACTGACATTCTGAGCTGGGCACAAGGTGGCATCTGCCATCCTCAGCCCTTCCTGTTCGGTTTCCGGCACTGAGCAACTGCAGTGTCCCCTGGGGCTGGCACAGTCACTGCAAAGAAACAAGAGGACTCATGGGAACCCCAGGCTGGGTGTTTTCTGTGTGGCCTTCCAAAGTTTCTGTGCAGTTCAACGTGATCCACAAATACTGGTTTGGCATGCTACGAACCTGGTTTATACCAAGACATGGAGTGGTCATTATCTCAGGCTTGTTTTTCTGAGACATGAGTACAGAAGGAGACACCACAAATCCAAAATAAGCATAAAGTGATCAAAGCAGATGTGAGAAACAGCATTTGGTGCAAAGCTAACTGATGGGTCTGTAAACAGAAGGTAATTTTGAGACTCTTTGTATGTACGGCAAGGCTTCTGTTGGGTGGCTCCTATGAGAACAAAAGGCAGGAGCCTTCCAGAAGCTGGGGGTTCTTCTAAATCCTTCTTGGAGAGGCATACATATTCACTATTTCAGCTGCTCTGATGCGTACACAGACAGGCCAGGGCAGTGATGTTTCCCAAGACATCTCTGCCCTTTGGTCTCAGGATTCCAAAGCATTTCACAACTAAACCTTCACTACATATTAACGCCTCCTCACCTTGCTATTTAACAAACAAGCTTCATAAAACTGCAAAACCACATCCGTCATATGCCCATGTCCAGCAGGGCTGTGACCTCATTCTGCCTGGAGTTCCTCACTGTCGGAATGGTCTTGTATTAGGTGGTCTGGATTGTATGCAGGTCTGAATTAAGGGCTTCCGGCTCTCCTTTGCAGTGCTGGTCACATAGCCCCAAGGGAAGGCTTGCACAGAGATTCAGACTCGGCCTTCAGTACCCGGGAGATCCCAGGAAACAGGGAGCCAATTTCACAGGGCCCCAGAGTGTTTCAATTTGAAACCTTCATACTACGACAGGGAAACGTTTATGTCCCTTCACGCTCCCCAAGAAGAGCTATATAGTATTAGTTTCCTGCAAGGCGTTTTCCTAACAATGCAGTAAGGCTCATGAGCTCAAGATACAGGTTGAATTGGCACATCTCTCAGGGGGAAGTGGCGATGCTCCCTGCTTCAAGTCTTACACACTGAACATTGGAAAGGAATTACAAATTATGCTGCTAGGAAGAAGCAGGGATCAGAAGGCAAGCCCCCCCCCCTTTTTTACAGGTGCCCCTTTTGTACACTTGCCAACTGCCCAGGCAATCCAAGCAGTAGGCTGGGGCAGCAATTAAGACAGAATAGCACATGCTTTCCATAATCTGTGATCCCTTGCACAGTTGCTAACATCTGGGAATGGCAAGCTGTGTTGACCTGGCCCTGCTTCTTTGTGCAAATACAGGGCAGAGTTCAGAAGTCTGTCAAAACCACTTCAGTGCCCTTTAGAAACTTCTGTGTGACTGCTGCACTTAAGTCCTATATCTCTCATGAAATGGGCTCAGACCCTAAAAACTTTTTGCTGCAATAAATGGGTAGAGTTTAAGGTGTCCTAAGCAATGTTCCCTCTAAGCCGTGGAGTCTTGTGAGCAAAAATTCTACTTTGTGAGCGACTGGCATTAAAGTTGTGAGCAAGCGATTTGGCTACTGCATAAATTAGTTTGCTCTGGAGCCATCCCTTCCTGAGCTGAGACAAAAACGTGTGAGCTGGAGGCTAAAAAAATGGTGAGCTAGCTCACACTAACTCAGCTTAGAGGGAACACTGGAAGACTTAGTTAATTGTTCCAGTTGCAGTAGGCTAACGTGCCTCCCTACCGTGGAATTAGACTTCTACATGGAGACCAGTTTCTTTTCTATGATAGTGACTGCACCAGTTCCATTCAGTATCCCACAACTAAGCATATTCACATATTTTTTTGTATTGCTTGTCAGCTAATTTAACCAGTCTGACACCTTTGACTGTGGATTTTTAACTTTGGTACTTTAATCTACACGTGTCTGGTCTGCTCCGGCTTGCTTGAGACATCTGTAATCCACCCCTTGATTTTGTAGAAGAAAAAATATTTACTTTACACAACCTCTGGGTTACTCTTTCAAGCTTAGATATTCAGAGAAAAACATTTTTTAAAATACCCAGATGTCAAAGATGTTATATAGCCAGACTGATATTAATTCACTTGAGAACAGAATGTTGGATGAAGATAATCAGTTGCCTTGTACAATCTGACCAATATCCTCTGCAATTTCCCCAGAGACCTTGGGGTGCATTTTTTAGATTGCTGCTCCATTGTCACATCTTAACAACCACTTGGCTTTTGCTGTCAGGCTAGATTTATTTTATTTTTTAAAATTTATTTACACTATTTATAGTCTACCTTGCTCACAGGGACTCAAGGCAGATTACACAGAAATGTGTTAGTACGATCAACAAAATGGGATATTCAATCACTAATGCATTAGGATTTTGGAAGACTGGAGCAAAGGAACGGGACGTTTGGCATGAATACTTCACATATTTCAGTAGTTCGCGCCTACTCAGATGAAGTAGATTGCAGAGTCCCTTAAAGAAAATGGAACTGGCTTTTGTGCAAAGATGCTGAGGATTGGGCTGCTGGACTACAAGGGCTGTTTATGGTCTCTGTTGCTATTCAAGTCTTGCAGGACCCTTGAAAACACAGAGAACAGACGCAGCAAAACAAATCACCCCTGGTGTTCTCAGGTCTGTCTGCAGGTGGAAGAAACTGCAGATGTCCTATTAATCCAGGCTTTGTGGTCAACCCCCTGGCAATATTAAGAACATAAGAACATAAGAGAAGCCAATGTTGGATCAGGCCAATGGCCCATCCAGTCCAACACTCTGTCACACAGTGGCCAAAAATACCAGGTGGGGCCAAGACACTAGAAGCCCTCCCACTGTTGCCCCCCCAAGCATCAAGAATACAGTGCATCACTTGCCCCAGACTGAGAGATCCTATCTATACCTTGTGGCTAATAGCCACTGATGGACCTCTGCTCCATATGTTAATTCCATGCTTGTAGCCACCACCACCTCCTGTGGCAGTGAATTCCATGTGTTAATCACTCTTTGGGTGAAGAAGTACTTCCTTTGCTTGGGAGGAATGGGGTTGTGAATCACTTCACTGGGACTATAGGACAATTATCAGGTCCCTGTATTGTGGAGGTGACTATATCCCAAAGGTAAACAAGGGCTTGTCCCACTGTGCTGGGAAATTCAGGAAACAAGTATCTGAAAGTCAAACTGGCAAGATCACTTTGAGTTTTCAGTTGATCCACATGGCAGCACAGTCAGCTAGGTATGCCAGAGGCATGGCAAAACCATTGCGAAGTGGTGCAGGATGGGTTATATATTCTAAGGAAATGTGAGCAACCTTCTCTAAAAGACAGTGTCTAAAAAAAGAAAAATCAGTCCCTTATCCATAAAATTGGTCTGGCAGCACCAGATGTAGCATTGTTGAAACAGGGAGGTCTGGGCCTGGCCACTGGGAATCTTCCTCACAAATCTCTCTCAGCTTTTATATGGGAAAGGAAAAGGTGATGTTAAAAATAATAAAGGGCTCATGGCCAGTTCCTCTTATCTTGGAGCCCCCGTAAGCAGGGCAAAAAACATCCGGAACATCTTCTGCACATGCTCTGCTTACAAGAATGCAACCAGATTGATCTGGAGCACATTTGTACTGGTCAGGTTGATACCTTTTAGCTATGACCAGCCAGGTTCTTTGTAGGACCATTTTAAAGCACACAGCAAAGCATGAAGTCATAGAGGCTGTTCGCCACAAGAGAGGCAGGAGGATCGAGGAAAAGGGTGAGATTAAAATCCAGCCAAGGGTTTAGGAAATAACATAGAAGTAAGGGTCAAAGATGAAAGCAGGCCCAAGAACCAGCTGAAAAGGGCAGGGCTTAAGGAGCAGAAATCTTACCTGGGTTGTCTAAAATGGATTCCTTTTAAGAAGGTATGGAAAAAACTAACTCTGTGTCATTTTTAGAGGAAATTGGTCCTTTAGAGCAATGGCTTTCAGTCTACGGATAGACAGCAAAAAGTGGGTCATAAATCTCTTGCAGGTGGATTGCAAAGCCAGGAGGGAGGAGGAGGTATAAGGTGAGCTGGGAGAGGAGGCTCTGTTAGGCTCGATGGTAAAATTGGGTTTTTTGCATTTGCAAAATGGCCATGAAATACAGCCTGTTGCTATATTAAACATAACACATAAAAAAATAAGTGCGTTCAGTGTTAACTGATATGGGATTCCTGCATTTTATGCCAAGGAGGGGAAAAGCAGCAAGGAGTTTCTTTGCAAATGCAGAACTACAGTAGAGTGGACTGCTAATCCCATCCTGTAGAGTACATGTGGTTCAAATCCCATCCTCGTCCAGCAGTATTGTACTTTGAAAGCCAGTGTAATGCTGTGATTTGAGCGCTGGGAGGACCAGATTCAAACCCCCGGCACAGCCATGGCAAATTGCTGGGTGACTTCAGGTCAGTCGCATACCCTCATCTGAAGCCACCTCGCAGGGTTCCTGTGAGGATAAATCAGAGGAGAGGAGAACAATGTAAGCCACTGTAGGTCCTCATTGGGGAGAGAGATGGAGTATAAATGAAGTAAATACATGTTAGAACTGAGTCCTCTTTCAAAAAGTCCGAGGCATATGGAGCAGAGGTCCATCAGTCGCTATTAGCCACAAGGTATAGATAGGGGCTCTGGGGCAAGTGATGCTCTGTCTTCTTGGTGCTTGGGGGGGCAACAGTGGGAGGGCTTCTAATGTCCTGGCTCCACTGGTGGACCTCCTGATGGCACCTGGTATTTTTGGCCACTGTGTGACAGAGTGTTGGACTAGATGGGCCTTTGGCCTGATCCAACATTGGCGTCTCTTATGTTCTTATGTTAACCACTGCTCTAGAGGATGGCAGTTTTCAAGCTGTGCTTTTGGCTTTGCCTGAGTTCCAGATAATTCCCTTTGTCCCCTGTGGCAACCAGGAGTCAGGAAGATATTTTAGTGGGAGGCAAATAAGGTTGGGGGCAAGGCAGGAAGTTTCCTGATAGTGTTCTTCACGAATGTAGTGCTGCTTGAGCAGGAAAGCTGCCAGTGTGATTGGGCTCCTGCTTTTTAATGCAGTATGAAATTGTTATTTTTGTACTTGTTTAGTTCTATGTTTGCTTACAGCCCTGAGGTACAAGGCATCCAGGTATTGGATTTTATTTCTGTCCTCTGTAGTCCTATCCAGTATTTTATCATCCAGTAATTTCACAGGCACAGAACCGCCTCTCCTTCGGTGAACTGTGCTGCACACAGAACAACAACCCTTTTTTGACATGTCAGAGTCTCTGCTTTACTGATCTTGGTTTGTGGCTTTTTAATATATCAAGTTGAGGAAGCATATCAGTTTTCTAAATAAACACCTCCTAATGCATAATTTAGTTAGATCAGGTATTCTGTAAGCTCAGCCCCAGAACCTATTTTTAGTGCAGGAGCTTCTCCCTTGAGCCTGTGAAGTAACAAAAAAGAGAGAATGTCTCTGAGCATAGGCAGAGTGCAGTCCCCTCCCCACTGAGTAACCACAGCCTTCCCTGATACGTCTGGGATTGGATGGCAGGACTTTCTGTTAGAGGGTACAAGATTGAGGACAACATCAACCTTGGAATATTAAAAAAAAATTAAATCAACCACTGTCCTTTTAGCAGCATCTTCTAATCGAATCCCCTTCCCCCAGTTTACTGAAGATTCTCTCATGTGAAAAGTGTTGATCAAGAGATATGCAGTATGAAGACACATGCTAACAGCAACCTAGCTGAAGTCAAACAAGGCCGGGTCTGTTCAGCGCCCTGTTTGGAAGACCACCTTATAAATGTGATGTAAGCCATCTTGACTTCCATAGAAGAAAGTAGGGGTGCAAACATATTTATTAATTAACAATACATTAAGCAAGTGATCTTGTCAAACATAGAAACTAGATCGAATAGACAGTTTAATAGTTTATATAGCTCTTTTTACGTACTTTTTACATCATGTATTATAACTTGCTCTGGGCATGCGATAGGTACATTTACAAGCTTATCTTTTAAAAAGCTGGGAAAGTACACTGACCTATATTGTCAAACAGCACATAATGGAAAGCAGCAATGGAGAAAAATGTTGTAAATAGTGAAAAAACAATAACAAACCTCTGAAAAGTCCTGTCTGCATAGCCCCCAGTTCCATACCTTCACCACCTTCCATCCAATCTGTACGGGATGCCAGGAAGCAGCTCATTTTCTTCTGGCTGCAGACAAATTGATGGGTGCATGACTTGTTCTGTTCTTGTGAAGTCAGAAAAGAGACTAGCAAGCATAGACCTCCTGGGCTTGTCATTTCCCTGCTTTTGGCAACAGATGCACTAGGTTGGCACTTCATCTCACAAAATTCCTCTAAGCCTTGAAATGTCCACAATGGGTCCCTCTTTAGTACCCCGAACATTGTTGCTATCCTACTCACCACTTTGACAACACTTATGTAATTGTTTTCCTCTGACTCTTGTGACCTTGAAGGGTTGCCAACTGACCAGAAGGCCACCCTTCTGGGAGAGGGGAAAGTGCCTTCAGTGTTTTATTTTCCTACTTTCTCTACCCCCCTTTTGTTGTTTTAGAAAACAATAAACGAAAGATCACAGCGGCCATTCTGCCTATGACGTAAAACCAATGTGCCCTGTTAGTTTTCAACAGAAGCTGATCCCCTTCAGAAAAAGGAAGGCACTCTGAACATGCTCAAGGGCACTCTGCACACGACCATTCGTCTTAAAAAAAAACTTTGTAGAGGACAGAAGGCACTTTAACCAAGATTCCAGAAACTCCTTAGAAAGGCGTGCCAGGGAGTCAAGAGTGGGACCTGTCCGAATGGATCAGATCGACCCAAGTGTGAGGCCAGAGCAGGTATAAGATGAAGGAAAGAGAGGGGAGAGCGTGTGGGCGGGGCTTTTAAGGCTGCGGTTGCTATGAGAGCCGGCTCAGTCGCCCGCTCTCTCTCCCGCCCTTTGCGGTTGCTATGGCAGCGGGAAGAGAGGCGGGGCTAAGGCCGAGGCCCGACAGGTCCCTGCTCTGGAAGCCTGGTGGGGGGCGGCGCATGCGCGGGAGGGCCCTCTTTCCCCCTCCCGCAGAGCCGGCCCGGTTGGTGCGGACTCGGAGGCCGAAGAGCCGGAGGAGTCTCCGCCGCCGCCGTGGGTAGGAAGAGGCAGGCCGGAGGAGGGAGCCAGCCGCCGTTGCCGCGCCGGCACAGGGTTGAAATAATAACAAGGGACCCACCAGGTTGGTGTGGGGGCGTTCACAGGGCCGCGTCGATGCACGCGCGTCTTCACGATGGGGGGGGAGGCGTGCAGAATTCTGCTACGCAGCTCGGCCAGAGCTCCTTCAGGGCCCATCCTTGGGGATCGGCTGGGACGACGGGTCATTTACCCCCGTCAGCTGGCTGCCCAGGTGTGCCGTGGCCACAGAGCTTGCTCGCCAGGCGCGGCAACCCCCGCTGGCCCCCTTGGGCTGCCGGCCGGCGCTGAGAGGGCACCTCGGCCTGGGATGCGTCGCCGTGTGCCTTTCTTGGGGACCCAGGATGGGCCGCCTCTCCGACAGCCGGGGAGAGCGGCGCCTTCAGAGTCATGTCTCCAGCCTGGCCGAGATTGCCTGACAGCTCTGGGGCCCCAGAACGGCTGAGCGGCCGCCGCCACCCCATGGCCCACAGACAAAGAGCCCCTCCTCTGGTTTCCCCTCTCCCATCCTGATCCAGCCCAAACATTTAATGAATCTGGAGCTCTGGGTTTTTGTTCTCCTACCCATCCCTCCTGGGGCCAGTGGTCCCTCTGGGGAGTTGAAGTGATGGGCCTGGCCTCCCCCCTCCATCTTTCCTGATGGGATGACTTTCTGGAAGTATATTCAAAGCAGGTCTGACTTGGAGAGAGATGTACTTCTTCACCCAAAGAGTGATTAGGAGATATACTCAAGTACTTGGCCGGGAGGCTTACTGAACTGGGTGGGCTTTGCTTTGTGGGACCCTTGGCATCTTAATGTTACTCCTGCAAGGTGGTGAGGATGGTTGATACTAAACACCTTGCCTTTTGGAGACCGTGCGTGTGTAGCTCAGTGGCATATGCCTCTCGAAAGGCGAAGCATACATATTGATCCAGTGTGTGGTATATGTGCACTGGGGGCTTTCAGTTCAAGCTAGGACATTTTCACAGTGTAAGTGAGCGTAACCATGAGGGTTAAATGTTGGGAGGTTGAATAGCCTTTCTTCTGGATCAGGGATGGTCTTCTCTTCTTTCTTCTACAGTGATGTGAAGCCAGTACATTCTAAAAGTGCAGGAAAGTGCCACACAGGCAACTTCTGCTTAAGCAGGTTGGTAGGATGCTGTAAGGAGAGGTGTTTTAGCTCTCAGTTCTGGCCCCTTAACTAAAAAAGAGGCTTGCTGTATTAGGTTCTTTTCAGCTTTAGGATTCTGTGCATTGGTCACACAGAAAGGTGATGTTCTGGACCTATACTTTTGGATCCGTGGTCCAGATCCCCATTGCCTGTCCCTGTCTAACGGGCTGTCACCTGCCATGATGTAATGGAGAAGGTTGCTTACATTTAGGATGAAGAAGGACGGCATCAAGTTATGGGGAGAGAGATGGTGTCTAAAAAGGCACTGCTAAATTTGAGAACAGTTCAGCTGTGACAAAGCCGTTTGAGTAGGGGAGGAGGATGTCTCTTGGTGTCTTTTTAAAAAAAACAAACTGTCAGGATGCTTTATGGGGCATCCATTCTTGGAGATTGGGTGAGCTAGCTAGGTAAATATTAGGTACTTTCCAGCTTGGTGATACTGTGTGTTGGTTACATAGAAAGGTGATCAGGTTCTGGACCTTTTTGCCACAAATGTTCATGACTCCATGAAATTTCATTCCCTGTCATTGACCTAGTAGGAATCCCTGGCATAGTGTGAGAGGGTGTGAAAGAACAGCTATGTCATTCAGTGAGCCACCTTGGGGGGCTCTGCCTTTGCAATCTGCCGGCCAGTGCAGTGTCTAGATGCCAGTAGCCTGTGTCAGCACTTCCATTATAGGCAGAGTGCTGAGCAACTGTTCTGTCAGCAAGAGAGGATTCTTGCACCAGGAGACTGCTACTTGTGGATGCCACAAGTGTGTGTGTGTAAATTCCCTGTCTTATGGCTCCCAAATGCCTCCTCTGGACACTCTGCAGCTGCTGCAGAAAGCAAGAGAAGGTGTGGCTGTGCTCACCATTGGAGGGATGCAGCTGTCAGAACCTGTTTGGTAAGGCCCAGGGCCTCCAAAATAGCAAACTGAGCTCTTCTCCCCCCCTCTTCCCTCTCCCTGCAGCTTCTTGTGGTATCCGCATTCTCTCTGAGTGACAGCTATTTGCATGTGGCCTTCTTTTTTGGTGCATACTTATCTTTTTGCCAAGTCACAGAGAAACCCAGGTATATCTCATAAAGTTCTGGCTGAGCCTGTGCCTGGTCTGTTCTCTGACAGCCTAGCTGAATGGCAGTTCTTACGGTAAGGGGGATGGTAATAAAATGGCCTTCTTTATTTATGCTGCAAAGTACTTTACAACCCACCTTTAAAGGTACCTTGCAACCTGACTTTAATTACCTTGCTGCCTGTAATGCTCTGTACATGTCTTCATGCTCTTTGAAAAACTTAGCATATCGGAAATCTGTTTTGAAGATGAGTGCCTAAGAACTTCATAGTTGTGTGAACTGCTCCTAATTCATATATATGCATCATTTGATGATGCCTAACTAAATGTGTGAAAGGGCTCAGCAGAAAAGCTGAGTTGATATAATGTGTTGTGAACAATCTGCCTGTAATGGTTCATTTACTTATGAAGCCTGAGCCCTGTTCTGGACTTCGTACTGTCCCTTGGTTTCCAGGCAGATGTTCCCTTTTTCTCCGTGGGATTGTCTTCTTCCTGGGAAGTTTTGTCCGACTGTTCTGCAGGGCTTGCCTTAAATGCAGTCTTTATCACCCTTGAACTTGACTGGCATTAAAATTTATGAAGCTCATTGAGAGAATAATTGGTGCTTGTGCCTGAGATGTCATTTTCTCCTAAATGCGCCTTGCTGGAACTGCCTGTCTCTGTAGAGGCTCCAGGCAGGTATGTGTGCCTGTGCTTGGAGGGATCACGAGCAGGGTGTCCTCCTCTCGGAAGAAAGTCTGTTTCATGTTACAAGGTTCCTCTGAAGCCAGTGCAGCCTTCAAACAAGTCACTGAAGGAAAGAGGGTAAAAGGTGGAAGAAAGAGAGTGTGCTTGTGGGGCAGTAGTTGACCGTTTATTATAGAACAGCATTTTCCAAATGTGCAAGTCAGGCTAATGCAGGGAGCAGCAGAAGGAAGAAAGATTCCTGTCGAGGAGAATCATGAGAGGCAATGAGGTTTAAAGTCATGCAGAAAGGAGGCAACTCGAGACACAGCCTGGAAATTGGGACTGAAAGATGGCTGTTTTGGAGCCATCATGAGATTTTAGGTACTCTCCTTGCACAGGTCTGTTTAAAATTTTCAGATGTTTCAACAGCCAGCTCCCTTGGATTTTTCTAGTTCAGGCCTAAGCAAATGCTGATGGATGCCTATATGACCTTCCTTTAAACTATTCAACAACCTCCCCAGGAAGCTGCTTCTGCTGATCCTTGCCAGATCCTGGTTGCCTCTCTTCCGCCACCCTTTTTTATATCTTTGAAAACATTCTGCATATCTGGATACAGGTAGGTATAGATTGAGGCCTCTTCATTTGTCGCAGGGAAGAATTGCCACTAAGTTTCTGGAGTGCTGTCTGCTTGTCTGTCCTGCAATTGCAAACCATTTCAGTGGCTCCTGAGGGCATTTCTCAATTAACCTGTCCGTGGAATGTGGTATGGGCCAGCCACTCTGTGCTGCTGTCCTGCTTTAGCCTAGGTCGTCATGTTTTCTTACAATATGTGCAGCATCACTTGGGATGGGCAATGACAGTTCCTAGAGAAGAAGCAGAGCTCAGAAGGTAAGGTGGTTCTGATTGTACCCATGGGCCACCTATTGAACACACACATACACAAAGTTGCCTTCTACTGAATCAGATCACTGGTCCATCACAGTTAGTACTGTCTCCTTAGGCTGGCAGTGGTTCTTCAGGGTCTCAGGTTGAGGTCTTTCACATCACCTGCTGCCTGATCCTTTTAAGTGGAGATGGCGGGGATTGAACCTGGGACCTTCTGCATGCTAAGCAGAAGCTCTTCCACTAAGCCACAGCCACTTACATTTAGAAAGCTTGGACTGAGGAACTTACATTTAGGAAGTTCACAAGGCATTCAAACTAAAAGTGGCAAGTCTTTGAAGGCCTCAGCAAGGAACTTGAACAGTGAACTCCGGTGTCTTCTCACCTCTTTCTGAGCTGCCCTAAAAGGGACAGCATTTGTTACATGATGCCTCCGGATGCCACTCCACATAGTCTAGTAATTGCTAATGGGGTTGACTGGCCGGATGCATTTGTCATACATCATGTCACTGTAGTAGACCGTGATGCTGCATCGGGCCATGTCGCTGCTCCACCCCCCAGCCCAGTGCCTCCCATCTCACAGTCAATTGCCACCATTCTGTTGGGCTTTGACCAGTGGTGCTGCAGCTGAGGAGTGGCCACTCTTCTTCACTCCACAGGTGGGCTTTGGTAAGGCCATCTGCTCTGCAGTTGTTCTTGGTTCCATTGGGCTTTGCAGAGCTGTTTCCTGTTTTGCTGGATGCTGCTGGGATCCCAGACTGGGTGAAGGTATGGAAGGCTGAAGCCTTGCTGCTGCAAGTGGCTTTTTCCTTGGGAAACATTTTGGGTCTGCATCCGAAGCCATTGTCCCTTTGTGCTCCGTCTTGGCTGCCCCAACTGTCCTGCCTGTCAGATTTCTTTCTTTTCTTGCCCCTCTATCAGTCCATGCCTGTGCCCCTGTGAGAAGCATCCCATTTGGGAATGGCAGGCTGTGGTGGCATCTGTTCTGTTCCAAGAAGTCCTTTTTCTCCAAGAAACAGTGGCATCTGACTCTGGTGCTATTGTGGTTGTGGAGCCAAGTGTGAATGAATTTGTGAAGCCTGTCATGGCTTTGGTGGAAAGCTGACATCAGTCCCTTCTTGTGCAGTTCTTAATGGTTAGAGTTACAGATTAGGATCTAGGAGACCTGAGTTCGAATCCCTGCTTTGCCCTGGAAGCTTGCTGTGGGATCTTGGGCCAGTCGCACACTGTCAGCCATAATATATCTCACAGGCTTATTGTAAAGACGGAGAGGAGAATGACATAAGGTGCTCTTGGTCCCTGCTGGGGAGAAAACCAGACTATGAATGACAGAAAATAATAAAACTTTCAATACTACTTCTTGATCCATACATCACCCTATCCTGTGGCAGAATTGCCACAGCTCACTTCTCATATAGAGAGTCCATCTTGTTTTTGTCTTCTTTGGTGGACCGCCATGGGTTATCACCCAGGCGGGTTCACTTGCTGATCGCCTTGATTGCAACAAGCGGTACGGTGGAGCAGCTAGGAGCCTGGTTGAAAAGTTGCTAATGAAGTTTTTGGCAGCCTTTGTTTGGATAAAAATCAGAAGCAGCAGTGGCAGCAGAACTGGCCCCGTTAATTCTGCTTTATGTGACTAGGACCTGCTGCTTAGTTCAAAGTGAGGCCCACCCACAACCTGTAGCGTTTGCTTTTCCTGTATTTATGGCATGACAGAGCTGTGGGTTTGGGCTGGAATTAAATAGGGCTTATTGCTTGATGAGTAGAATAGCTGCTGCTTCTGTGGGTGGAGGTAAGATCTGTGTCCTGGCATCATAGTCCAGCAGTTCTTCAACAAAAATCACCATGGAGTTGTGTGATGACTCTCTTCAGAGGGGTTTGGAGTAGAAGGTAAGCCTTCTTAGGTTTTAGACAAAAGATAAACACTGCTTATTGAAGAGGACTGTGTTTGTGTGCACATATGCATGCACGCATGCTGGGAACAGTTCATAACAAATGCTTATCTTTGAGTTCTGCACTTACCCAGTGGATAGCTGGGCGGTCTGAGTTTAATTCTTCCTCTCCTTGGTGACTTTTATTATGAGTATAGAGTTATTTATACATTGCATAATGCTTTAGTCTTTGTATTCACACACACACAACTCTGTTTGATTCTTTTTTGCTATATAAAGGAGGGAAATTGGTGAGATCTTGCCAATGGCCTGTGGATCAAATGTGGTCCTTGGTATGTGCACCCTAGTTTGACTTTTGCCGGCTCTGTAGGAATATCCTTAGGTAATTTAATTGTAATAGTCCTGTGGTGTTACTTGTGAGCAGTTCAGCAGAACCACTGAGAACTTTGCTATGACAGCAAGGTGATCAATGCACTTCACAGAAGCTAAAACTTTTGGGAATGAGGGCCTTGTGGGAAAATGGTCTGGGCCACTGCCTCCAGGGGTTTGCCAGGCTGTCCATTCCCTTCAATTATTTTGCTGTCCTCCCATTACATTCATTATCCTCACGAGTTCCAGCAGACTAGGGTGGGGGATGGGAAGCATGATTTCCAGCCACTCAAAAACATGAAAATGGACAGAATGAGCCCTTGGCTCATAAAGCAGATGTTAGTGTTTCTCTTTGTGACCCCACTCCCCATATTGTTCCAGCAATTTGAAATAGCTGGCTCAGATTACGCCTTGCAGCTGCCAGAGCAAAAACACTGGGGTGAATGATGGGCAGGGAGTGGAGGGGTGGATGCAAGGAATCCCCCTTTGCTCAGCCTGCTTCCTGCCTTATCTCAAATCAGTGACACTCAACTTGTGAAGCAGGTCCCCCTCTCATTGTTTTGTTGAATTTTTTCCAACTTTGCCCTTCTGCCCTTGGGAGCCTAGGATGTCTGGATATGCCTGACTTGCCAAGTACCACATGAACCTGTGACTCGATCAGCACAGTGATGTGACAGCAGGGTTTACTATGGAGGCATAACAAAATGTTTTCCAACCATATGCTTCCTCTGAAGACTGTATAGACAGTGAGCCTGTTGGAGTGAGGCAGCGTTATTAAAGCTCCAGATGGAGTGCCGAGGGAAGGAGGGGTTGCAGAGGTTGCATTTCTTGAGGGCTCCTAACTGCTAATTTGGGCACAGTAGATGTTGGGAACTTCTCTTGCTCAGAGCCATGAGCCTGGGTGTTCACAGTTGCCTCTGAAACTCCCTACCCCCAGTCCTCAGTGTCTCATTGTGATTACTTGATGTAGAAAAGCAGTTTGTGTGTGTCTCCACCATGTGCTCCAGGACTAAACCCTTCTAATTAAGACTGGATGTATGCTAAATTGTTCAGGATTCAGGATGTTGCTTTGCCCTGTGGTTGTGTGTCTCTCCACAGAGATGATGGCAGTTCAGAGGCTCTCAGTTTATTAGAGTTGCAGGTAATGAATGATTCACGGAAATGTTTCTTGAGGAATTTACGGTATGAAGTTGTGAGGAGGAATCAGAAATAAATTGTTTCTGTAGTTATGAGGATTTCAAGGTTGCCCTTGTGATGACATCAGCCCAGATACTTGTGACTTCACAGTTCCATAAATCATAGGAGAAGTTGTTCCTTTACTGTTTGCATAAGCACAGGGAACCCCCAAGTCAGGATAGGTGGCCAGGTTTTGCATTGCTTTTTCTATCCTGTCTTACTGGGTGCCCAATTTTGGTTTCTTGTACATGCTGCCTTCTAGTCTGTGTTCCTTAATTTGGCTGTACATTAACAGAGTGGTGCTCTGGGGAAAATACCAGAGGCCTAGAAAAAAGGTGCCTAGAGAGGCGAGATTTTTCCAACCTAGATAAAGCTATTCTTGGTCAGGTTGGAGTCCTTCCCTAGGTTAGGAGCAAACATTCTCTGCATTGACTGTTGGTGCTGGCTGCCAATACCAAGAATCTTCTAGTACAGTCCTTTGCAGAGTTGTTCCAGACTAAGCCCATTGAAATCGATGAGGTAACTCTCCATAGGATTGTGTTAACTTGCTCTTCTTTCTTTAAAGAGTGATCCACCAGCAGCTGTTGACATCTCCTTTGTGGGGAAAGCACACAAGATGGAGGCTGTGGTGGTGCATCTTTATCCTGCATATGTGGTTCTTGCCACCACCATGTTATCTTCACAACAGTTTTGTGAGGTAGATTCGGCTGAGTGTGAGTGAGTTGCCCAAGGTCACCCAGCAAGCTTCTACGGCAGAGCAAGGATTCGAGCCTGGTTTCCCCGGTCTTAGTTCAGCATACTTAGTACTCCTGCTGTCTTCCTTGGAACCTGTGAACACAATTAAAAGTGCTGCTCTTGACCTACAAAGAATAGGAGCGGCATTGTCTGAGCCCATTGTTACTGTTATATACCATCACATTTTTGCTTGGCATAGTGTGTTCTTTTAACGAAGTCCCATCTGTGCCAAAATCCAGACAGCATTAGGCTGTATGGGCACACACAGCAATAGTATTCCTGGCCCCTGGAGAATTGTCAAACCCAGAATTAGACTGTCTTCTGGATGCTGATGAAATCCTGCTATCTGGGCCAATTTTTTTGCAGATTGGTGTAAGGTAGAATTTTAAATCATTTGACTGCATTTTTGGTTTTAATCCTTCCAGCGTGAGTCCATTCACTTCCAAGTATATCCTGAGGGTTAGATTTTTTAAAATGAAAACTGATCTCAGGATGTTGAATTTTAGGACTAGGATTCCTGTCTATACTTGTGCAGACTCACAGCATCTGCATAGAAGGGTATGGCTTTGGCATTATGTGTTCTGCGGCTTCATTCCATGTATGTGGTTACTTTTTCTGCTTCCTTCATGGTCTGCCTTTATTAAATAGCTTGTTTCCTTTTATCTTCTGACACAGCACTTAGTCATTAAGTGCTGTAGAGACAGGACTGTTCAGTATCAGAAACTACTTGTGATGCCCTCTTGAGTCTCATGAGAAGCTTCCAGTTGAGATGTTGACCTTCCAGACATTTTATTTATTTATTAAAGCATTTATACCTTGCCTTTCCTCATAGTTTAAGACAGCTCGCAATAATAATTGCAATAGTGGTTAAGACAGCTTGCAATAATAGTTAAAGAACAACCCCCAAATCTCTCCCTCCCTTAAGAGATGCCTGCCAATTAAAAGCCCTGGCAAACAAGCAAGCCTTGCAGCACCTCTTGAAGATCTCCAAGAAAGCCCCCCCACACACACCTTTTCAGGGAGCCCATTCCACAGAGCAGGAGCCATGACGGAAAAGGCTCGCACTCTGGTCAGTGCCACTCTAAGATCTGGGATAGCCAACAGTGGTTGGTGCACAGGGACGGATGGAAGGAGACCATCCTTCAAATATGTGGGTCCCAGGTTGTGAAGAGCTTTAAAGGTTGTAACCTTGAACTGAACTCTGAGACAGATTGGCAACCAGTGTAGCTGTTTCATATGGGCAACATGTGTTCCTGGTGGCTAGCCCCTAACAGTAGCTGGGCTGCCACATTCTGGACCAGTTATAGTTTCCAGATTGTCTTCAAGGGCAGCCCTCCATAGAACGCATTGCAGTCATCCAACTGTGAGGTTACAGAACCATGGATCAGCATGGCCAGTTTGGCTGAGTCTAGGCAACGAGAGAGTTGGTTAACCAGATGGAGCTGATAGAAGGCACTCCTGGCCCCCATGCCAGTGTGCTTTTCAGACAGCAAGGCAGGGTCCATGAACACCCCTAAGCTTTTAACCTGCTCTGAAAAAGCGAACTTTGCTCCATTCAGGATAGATAGATTCAGTCTCTCTAGAATATCAGCTTTCCTAACTGGCATTACCTCTCTACTCTTTGCATTTGACTTGTTCTACCTTAGCCACCTGACCACAGTTTCAAAGCTCCGGTTTAGAACCAAGACAGACACATCTGGAGATCTGGATAATGAAATACAGAGTTGGGTGTTATCTGCATATTGATGACACCCAACCCCAAGCTCTGGACAATCTCATTCAGCAGCTTTATGTATATTAAAGAGCATGTGTGAGATTAGAACCCTGTGGCACTCCGTAAAACAAGTCCTACTAAGTTGATTCTCTGCTCTGGAGGAAACTCTTTGTGCCTGGTCAGACAGGAAAGAATGAAACAATCAAAGGATTATGCCCTTAATACCAGTTTGAAGTCACTGGGGGAATTGTGGGAATTTAGGAGAAGTTTGAAACATGCAATACTTATTTTCTAAAGATTTAAACGTTTCAACTTTGAGAGCATAGCTGCATTGTACATAATGCATTTTAATACTAGACACTTCTATGACTTTTAAAATTGAAACTGTGGAGACCCTACCCCCTTCTGAGTGTTCACTCTGAGTTTTTAAAGTGTTCCTGGGTGTTTTTTTCTCTTCTCTCTGGAAGGGCAGGAAGCTAGTCAGTTACCAGCTATGGTTATGCAAAGGACTGGGCTTGCAAGGTTACTCTGGTATTTGGTGTTAGATTTCCCAGAATGCCTTCCAGGAGGGTTCCCAGGATGCACCTGGGTGTCACAGGGTCCACCTGTGTGACCTGGGGGGACCAGGTCAAAAGGGGTGGAGAGAGTGATGTGAGGTGGGTGGAATCAAGGGTTTAATAAAAGTGCTTGCTCCCAGGAGGGAGGGTCTCTTGGTGCCGGCCCTTGAAAGAGGACAAACTGCTGAGCTCTGTTCTGCAGGCCAGGAACTATCTTGGCCATGTGGCCTGGCCCGCTGGCTGCTGGGAGCCTGAGGTAATGGGACATCTTTGTTTGTACATACTTACTCTATTTCGACATCTAGTAGAGTATGTTTTTAGAACCAGGGAAAGAAGGATGTGTTTCTCACCAACTTATCTTTGTTCTTCTGGATGCTGATCTGGTGCTGTGCTAAAAGTATGCTTGTAACCTTTTTCTCTTTTTAATAAATATTTTACTCTTTGAAGCCGCTTGTGTTCTCTGGACCACATAGTTTCCCCAACCGCCTTAGACCATGCTACTTTAAGAGTAGAGTCCTGGCAAGGGGGGAGGCAAGCAGTCCAGGCCCCATTGCTAATCCTCCGCCCCCCCCCCCCCCCCCGAAGGAATTTGGTCTCTGTTGTAACCAGGTGCTGGGTAGCAGGAGACCAGAAGCAGGGCCTCAGTTTGAGAAGGGGAGTCAGGAGTCTGTCCCTCCTGGCAGGAAGACCCCAATAGGACAGTAGTGGCAGCAATATTCTAGTGGAAGGAAGTAGAATAGCACCTTCCAGTAAGTGGTGCAGGCCAAGGAGGGGGCTGGCAGAACAGGGTCAGAGCAGGCCTGTTCCGTCACAGAAACAGTAACTACAGATTTACTCAGTGCTGGAGAAAGAGAGCAAGCTTACCCCCTAAGCATATTTCAATTTGTGATGTTCAAGAAAATGGAAAGGGAAAAGGACTTAAAATAGAAACTAACAATATTGGTAGTAAAGACAGGAAATTTTTATGATCTGGACTTAAAAACAGTCTTTTCCTCCTACACAGTCTCTTCCTCCTACACAGGCTACATTACAATACAAAATCCTAAAACACTGGTTTACTAGAGGCAAATTGGGGGTAAATGCATGCGCCATAAGCCAAGAGTTCTTTGTAACTATTGTTTTAACATTACTTGTCTCCCTCCAAAAAGGCCTAAGGGACAGTATTAAGAGCTTTTTAGTAAATCTCGATATTGAGTTAAATCACTGGGCTATTTAAATAATGCACCATCATCGTACAAATGTCATAAATGTGATTGGACAGACGAAACCCCAGCATTACAAACAATAAATAGTATGTCTTTCAGAGTGCTACCACTAAGTTTCCTTTTTCTAACTGGAATCAATTTCTGAAAGGTACGTTTTAATTCTGAGCCATGTTTCTCTCATTAAGACTTCAAAGAGTGGAGGAATTGTCCAGGCTGAAACAAGACTCTTTGTTCTTTCATCTGTTCGCTTGTTTCTTAATTTGGTGTGTGTATTTGTGATATAGACTGCACACTGCAGAAGGTGCAGGAATCTGAAGCAGACATGAGGCTTTGGAAGTTGGGCATATTTACACTACACAAAAATTGTAATTCCTTGTATTTTGTGTCTTACGTAGACTGCTTTGGGGTTTTTCATCCACAAGGCGTCCTTCCCCCTCCAATTCCCCTTCTATGGTGTCTCCTTAGCTCTGATGTTTCTAGATCCTGCTTTGTTCCGATGTTTCCAGAAACACAGATCAGATTGGAGTATCTTGCAGTGTAGACAGGAACATGTGTATTTCCATACTTCCCCGCCCACATCCTGCACCATTTTTCATCCCCATTCCCTCGTGCCTTCCATCCCACCGCTGCTGCTCATGGGCTTTTTGCTGATTTTTAAAAAACTTTAGTAAGTTCATCACTACAATGCTACAGTGATACATCTAATACTTTTTTTAAAGGTGGGGGGTGGGAGGGATGAGGGTTAGAGAGGGAAAGCCAAAGGATCTCCCAGTGTGGAGACTTCACTGCCACCTCTGCCCGGCACCCTCACAATAGTTCTCTTGCTTTTTTCCTCATTTGTTTTTTGTTTCTATATAGTCCCCCCCCCCCCAGTTCCTTGAATTGTCAACTTCAAAGATTGGTGGCAATTAACAGTGATTAATTTGAATTCCCGATAGGTACATGGGGGGGGGGGGGTACTCCCATACTTGGCACTCAGGCTGCCCATCTGCACGAGCCTTCCTATCCTATCCCTGGAAGAGCCTGGCTCTGAGTCCTTTCCACGGGGGTGGGGGTGGGATCTGTGGCTGGACAGGGCAGTGCCTTGATAGTTGTGGCCCTTTCTCCTGGGAATATGTTTCCCACCGCTAGGGGCCTCTGTCTAAGCCTAGTTGTTCTGAGGAGGCAATACAAAGCCTTTATTTTTCTGCAAGTCTTCTGAGGTTTACTCTGACACAGCAACCTCTATCAGAGGTGTTTTTTTTAATTAGGGGATTTGTTGTAACTATCCTGTGCATTGCTTCTGATGCATGGTTTGGTTTTTATCCTTTTTAGTATTTGTTAGCCAGCTTCTGTGTGCCAAAGTGCTTGCCATGAAGGTGGGAGTTGTGTTTCCAGTGCCAGCAGAAAGAAGTAAAAATGAAGGCTTCTCGTTTGCTATAAAAGCTAACTTTTAGAGCAGGGTTAGTTTATGGGTCAGAATGAGCTTAGTTTTGGGATTCTGTCTTATGTCCTTTTGCATGGTCCATCTGGGACCAATCCAAGTATACAGTAAGTGATTGTTGGGCTCAAAGCAGAGCATTTGATTTAATCTCGGGGAAGGATGCACAGCCTGGGCTGCAGTGCTGGATTCTGAGAGTTGTGATCTCCATAGACGTCGGTTCTCTGAGTGACCACTGTCTTCAGATGCCAAACTCAGGAGACTGGCTAGAGAAATAGCTGGAAAAGGTGCCAGTTTCCTCTCCTAGACCACTGCTCTTGTGTCTCAACCCCCCATTTGATTGGCAGAACTACAAGGTAAAATTTGAGCCCTGTGAAGTAGGAGTTGGCAGGCAGCTGGTTTCTAGTTGGTTTCCCTTGTTAAAGCGCATTTACTCTTCACACAGAGATTGTTCTCTGCAGCAAATTGCTGCTGCTGCCTTTGAATGCTTCTGTCCTGGGACTTGAATAAGCAGAACCAGGCAAACAATGGGATGGTAGGCCAGAAAGCAAAGCCCTGCCTCTGTCTGGGGCCATAGCAAATGGGTGAAAGGCCTAGAACCTGCTAGCTAAGAAGCTCTGGGCACTGAGTGAGTGCCCAATGTGCTGAATTGGCAGGCAACGGGACTGTGCAAACGGATGGGATTCAGCAGGGAGCTTAGCCAGGGGTGTTGTACTCATACAGGGCACCTGTGGTCACAAATCTGGGCCGGCCCCCCATATGCATATGAAAGCAGAGTGTGCCAGCAAAAAATCTCCCAACCTTCCTAGATATAATTGGGCCACTGTTGCCGGGGTGGAGGTGATCCTGCAGTGTTTTCCCACAAATCCTGTGCTTGAATAGGGGTGAAATAGAGATAATGGGGGGGGGGAAGGGCCCTGGAGTCTATCCGAGAGAAGGGAATGCTCTACGCTGGACTGAAGAGCTGAGGGAAAGCAAATTGAGGTTTTTAGAGAGCCAGACAGTGCAGAGCCAAGTATTTTGAAATGAGTACTTTGGCAGCATCACAGTTCTCAGAAGCTTACACAGCCTGAAGCTTCTTTCACCTCTGCTTATAGCCACTGTGCACTTCTAAGGAATGGTTACAGCCTAGATGCTGATGCGGCAGCCTGTTTGGATGCTTCCTGTGGCTCCATAAAGTAAGCATGCAAGAGATGGGCCATATTGCTGTGATGGCATCGTCCTGACAGTGGATGTTTCTCAAATAGGCTTGGCTTTGTCCATCGTCTGTGGAGATTCCAGTCCCCTAGCAATTCCTGGAATCCTTCTCCCATAACTCCAGTCATGCCGGGGGAGGGTGAGATGTCTCCTCTCTGAAGCATTCTTGTGTGGCCTGCAGGCCCTTCCCTTTAGTTTTACCCTCCCCTGTAGAAATGAGCTTTCTAACCCTCCTGTTGCTGGTAAGGGGATGAAAAGGGCACAGTCTCTAAAGCCCTGTTATCTTTTTGCCACAGGAACTCCTTTGCATATTAGGCGACACACCCCTAATGTAGCCAATCCTCCAAGAGCTTACAGAGCTCTTCTTACAGGGGCTACTGTAAGCTCTTGGAGGATTGGCTACATTAGGGGGGAGTTGCCTAATATGCAAATGAGTTCCTGCGGCAGAAAGAGCCCTGTCCTCTATGTGGGGACTGTGATAAGGTGTTTCACCTCCCCTTTCTTCATTCCCCAGTCCCAGCCACTGTGCTTCCTTATGATGCCAGCTCTGTCTGGAGTATCTGCACGTGCAGTGTCCTAAGGGGAAAGAAGCCAAGTCCTAGGGCCCTGTGGGCAGCAGGTGTGTAGGGTAGGTGATGAACCAGTGGCATTATGCCACAGGTAAGGATGGCCTCTGTGCCCTGGGAAAGCTTGCATTCACCTTCATGGCAACCCAACTGCTGTCCCCTTCCTGGCTGGGGGGCCAGAGCTCAGTGTACATGTTTGGAGATGGGGGAAAGAAAGATAGTTGCGTGATATGGGTGTCCGAGCAGGACTGCAATTCGTGACCCTTGTTCCTGTCACCAGGGCCTTTGGGGGCTTTAATCTCAACTTGAAATGAGATTGGTCATCTAAATTTCCCTGGGATTTAGGTACCTTATTTAAACTTGCTTCTGTGTGTTCAGGAGCAGCCAGAGGCAGAAACAGTTGAAGGGATCAGGCAGCTTCTGTGAACCCAGCCAGGACGAAGGTGGAAAGAATGCCCTTCCCTGTGCCAGGCTAGGAAGCATCATTGCCTGCTTGTCCCAAAGGTAGTAGGCATTGGAAGTTGTAATTGGATTTGCACTTTGACATGAGCAGCATGCATTCACCCAAGCAAAGGCGAATGGGGGAGAAGGCTGCTCCTGTAGTAGATGTTGGACCTGATGGCACCTGGTATTTTTGGCCACTGTGTGACAGAGTGTTGGACTAGATGGGCCATTGGCCTGATCCAACATTGGCTTCTCTTATGTTCTTATGTTTGGGTGTTCTGCACAGTTCCCCAATATGCTTTCTCCCCCACCCAAGTAGTCTGACAACATTCACATGGCTGCCAGTTCCTGAATGAGGAGATGTGCCATTCCTTAGAGAGAGGCATTGTTCCTGCTCTCTCTTCTCATTGAGAGCGGAACAGGAGATGGCATGCATGGGGCTGAAGGTGCTGTGTGGACATCCTCTAGGCTCCCTCCCAGTAGCTCATGGGCTGTTTATAGAGTGACAAAATGGGCATGGCACTGGGTCTCCCTGAGGAGGGTCTTTTGCCTGCAGCTGCAAACCATATGGGCAGAGTTCCAGCCCTAGTGAGTGCAGAAATAGCATCCAAGGCTGGCGTGCATGGCTGCAGCTGCCCAGAACAAACAAGCAGCAGTCCTGCCTGTCACCCATTACAGGCTAGCAAGACCCCCTTGGAAAGCAGGCGTCTCTACAGTTGAGATGCTGGATAGGCTCCATACTGCCCAGAAAAATCCCCCAGTCTGTCAAAAGGGAGATTGGCTGTTTTAGTCCCTCAGAAAAGGGACACAGAAGTAGTGAGATGGTAGTGCCTAGTGCGAGAGGAGCGTGCTTTGCAGTAGAGAGCAGCCTATACAACAGACGGAGAAAAGTGCATGCAGAACAAAGGTATAGGATCCAAGCCTCTAAATTTCAGAGGGGAACCTGCTGTGGAAACATGTTTACTGCATTAGTAAAGTATGCAGACCTTTCTGTTCAGGATCAAAGGTGGGATATAGAATCCTGTTTTTCTTCTTCAAGAGCTGGATTTGGACAATACTGATCAGCTGCCACTTGTGCCACTCACAAAGCTTCCTACCCTAATTTTTTAAAGCGAAGCTGCACACAGGGATGATTGGCTGGCCCATTTGTCTATTACAAAGCAACTCCCTCCCCTTGTAGGAGTTTTCACCGTGCAAAAAAGGGGGCGATGCTGTCCCCCCCCCCCCAAAAAAAAAAACCCCACCAAACACATGTCTAGATCCAACAAGTATGTAGGCACTTGGAAAACAAATCGATAATGAGAAAATTTGACTGCACAATGGGGGGAAAGGGCAACAAATAAGCTATGGAACCAGAGCCAAATCTCTGTGGGAGTACATGCATGAGGGTGGTGGAGAGAATGAAGCTACACTGCAGCAAACCCCACCCCAGCACCTGCTCCTGTTTCTATGTACATCTGCGTACAGGTTGCAAGGGCTGAGTTGTTTAGCAGGTACAGCTTTCTCTAGCCTTCCTTCTGTGAAATTCCCATTTGGATAGCCACACTCAGTGATTGTCTTAATGTCTCCAAGTGTTAGTTGTGCAGAATAAATAACTGTCTCAATAAAGCTTGCACTGTCCGTGTGTGTGTGTGTGTGTGCGAATCCAGCACCAGAGTTCTTTATGAGCTTTGAACTCAGCACTGGGCCAAAGTTGTGCTCTTTGCTGTTTCATCAGCCTTCAAAGTTTGCTTCGTCAGCCCAAAGGACTTGCTAGCTTTAGAGAAGTATTCATTTTTAGGAATCTAGTGTTTTACTTAGAATGCCAGTTTGTCTGCATTCCAGCAAGGGTTAGTGCATGCATGCACTATTTGTATTTTTGTTTTTACGTAGGCTGGCTCCACATCACTGTGTTGCTGTTGTTCTGACACTGGTGGCATATCCACCCCCAGCAGCAAGTCTTGGGACTAGGCTCAGAGAGAGAGAGAGAGAGAGAGAGAGAGAGAGAGAACACTATTGAACTGTCTTTTGTCCACTGAAGAGTCCTCTGGAAATAAGCATGCTGTTTACTGGAATGTAACTCCCTGGAAGCTATTTGCATGGCTGCGATTGGGCCTGGGCTGTCATAGCTTTATTTTTATGCCAAGGAAGGATTTTGATAGAGCTGTCTTCCCTGTTGGTGTTTCCGCCCTCTCTTGCCTCCACACCCTGCACTTTGTGTCCTACTTAAGTCACTCTCGCTGTGGTACATGCAATGCCTGGTTGAGCTGAGCATCTTTAAGGTGACAGTGTTTAGAAAGGTAATGGGTGAAGGCTCCTGTTTCTGCAGCTAACTCAGATGCAGCCGGACAGCAATTGTAAGAAGTGAATGAATGATCCTTTATACCAGCAGCTCATTGTGCAATGTGATGGCAAAACATGGAATTGCAGGGTTGGAATTAAATTAAAAGCATGTCATAGCTTTTAGTATTGCTTAAATCTCCACATGGAATTGCAGCACAGTTATGGTCATGTACACAGCCCTGACCTGGATGGCCCGATCTTATCAGATCTCGGGCGCTAAGCAGGGTTGGCCCCGGCAAGTGTTTGGATGGGAGATCACCAAGGAGTACCAGGGAGGGTCACTATGCAGAGTCAGATAATGGCAAACTTCCTCTGAATGTCTCTTGCCTTGAAAACCCTTCAGGGTCTCCATAAGATGGCTGCGACTTGATGGCATGCTTACACACACACACACACACACACACACACACAGAGTGAAGCTTCCAGACAGGCCATCATGTTACTCTGTTACAGCAAATCAGAAGGGGGGTCTTAGGACACCTTAAAGACAAAACAGATTTATTGTGAACTAGAGTCCGTGTTATCAGATCTATGTACTGCCCTCATTTGGCAGGTCACGTATGGATATGGCGGGGGGGGGAGCTGTTAACAATGGGATTCAAAGGGCAATGTGTCATGTCTATGGGAAGCTCAAACAGTATACATTCCAAAACAATAGTGGCTTAATGCCTTTCTATCTGCACCAACCAGAATATCGCGACATAGTGAGAAAGCTCATCATCAGACTGGATGTTCGGTACAAAAAGTGTGGTGTGAGGAGGGGGGAGAGAAATGGCACATATTCCACCTGTGCTTGTGCGGTTCAAGGTGTTGTTTTTGACCTTTAAGGCCCTTAATGGCCAGGGACTCACATACCTTCTGGACTACCTCTCTCAGTATGCCCCAGAAGAGCATTTCGCTCGGGAAGTAAGAACCTCCTGGTGGTCCCTGACCCAAGAGAGATCCGGCTGTCCTCAACCAGGGCCAAGGCTTTTTTGGCGCTGGCCACCACCTGGCGGAACTCTCTGCCAGAGAACATCCGTGCCCTGCAGGATTTGCTACCTTTCCACAGGGCATGTAAGGCAGAGATGTTCTGCCAGGGATCCGGTTGAGGACAGCGATGGTACAGTATGTAGTCTGGCACTCTCAGACTCTCCAATGCTATATGTTTTATGTATTTATTTTTGGTTTTTAACTTTTAATTACCTACTGTATGTCTTCTTCTGTTGTAAGCCGCCTTGAGCCTTGCTTGCAAAAATTTAAATGAAGGAATGAATAAATAAAGTGTTTTGGGGGCATAATGGAAAATGCCACAAAGTCTGTGGTTTGTGGCCTTCTTGAAATGGAGACCAAGAGGGGTTGTAGAATTTAGGTGATCCTGGATGTAAAACAGATACAGGTTCCTTTTAACTCACAGGGTGATTCCTTGCCTCCCTTTAATGGGTTTTCACTGTAGCTTACTCAAACCCATCAGCAGATTAAGGCTGGGACAGATCCAGAGATTTCCAGGCTATAAGGAGAGCCTTGGCTGACTGAAGAAGCTGAGTTGTGTGGGAGGGGGCACTAAATCTTAACTGCATGTTAGCAGAATAGAAAAGGAGTCCTGTGGCACTTTAAAGACCAACACAAATAAACTTTCCTGGTCAGGATCACTTCATCAGATATGTGAACACTCTGAGGCATCTGAAGCCAACTCTGACGCATGAAAGTTTGTGGGGGAATAGATTTTGTTAGTCTCAAGGTGTCACTGAGCTCCTGTTACGTGTTGCTCCTACAGACTAAGACGCCTCCCCATCAGGAATTTTCAGCTACACAGCTGCAACGCCTCCTCTTCTTCAGAGCTTTTGCTGCCCCCCAGTGGTTGTTGCCTCTTTGACATCTTTATTTGTATTGCTTTATTCTCGGTCAGCCTGTGCCAGGCACTGGCTTGAGTGAGATGGTTTTTCTGCTCCCCCTACCCTGCCTGCTGCCTACCTGCCAGGCCTCTTTTCCTTTCCTATGGAGCACCAGCCCTGCTAGTCACCAGTCATCTAAATCCTGCCACTTCCTTGTAGAGCCTCCCTCTTTTCACCCTTAGGGTTTGTCCTGGGGCGGAGGGGGAAGATACTTCAGCATTTAAGCCTGGGAGCAAGCAGCTACAGTGGCAGCCAGACCCATACGTTCTGGCCCAGAAAGGGGCTCATAGGCTGAGAGAGATTCTTTTCCCAGATCCTGAGTTCAAGACTGCATGAGTGTCAGGTGATTATTGCAGCCCCACCTCTCTTGCTGCTCTGGTGCTTCAGAGTGACGAAGACATTCTCAGATACCTTTATTTTTATGTTCTTATTAGCCCTAGATGGATTTTTTAAAAGGCGGAGATTAGACATTAATAGATTAAGCTATCATGGCTAACAGAGATATAAAGTGGAACCTCCGTGTTTTGGGGCAGTATACCTCTGAGTACCAGATGCTGGACAAAATTACCTCTCATCTTAATGCACTGCCTGGGAGCTTCCAAAAGAAATGGCTAGTCATAACTGGGAGTGAGGTGCTGGTTTACTTTCCAGGAGCTTGTAGGTGGCTTTGTCTTAAGAAAGCATCCTCCTGTGCTGTGCAGGCCTATAATTTGATCCTGGAGACCTCTCTGCAAAGAGCAGAGCTTAGTCCTATTAGCCATCCTTCTCCCCAGCTGTCTCTGGGGATTCTTGCTTTCTCCCTGCCCCCTTTTACATATAAATGAGCATCAGTTACTCATCCATGTGCAGCATTTCTCCAAAGTGGCATCCAAATAATTTCCCCCCTTCTCTGGCCAAATGGTGTAGTGATAGCAAGCTGGAGTCAGCCCCCCCCCCCATGTCACATTCCACCCATGATGGCATGTGCAGCAGTGGCCCAGTAACAGCCCTGGAGGCTCCAGAGAAATCACCTGTGCTGCATAGGGATATGCCCTCCTTTGGGCATGTTGGGAGCTGGAGGAGGAGGCAGTTCCTCTGGGAGCTTCTGGTGGAATTCCTTCCTTTCCCATTTGTCCTAAGAGGGGAGGGCTGTCAGCTGTGACCCTGGAGGAAGCATGTGAGCTTTCAAGGCCCAGCAACTTAAAGCATAGGCTGCTCTTGGCATTTGCATGGGAGCAGGCCTGCTTCTCTCTGGTGCTTCCCAAGCCATTTTGCCCCCTACCCAGGCAAGGTCCAGAAAGAGCAAGCAGGAACTCCTCCCTCCTTATTTTCTTTAATTTATTTGTTTGATTTTTGCTAATTTATTTCCTTGAAATTATTCTTTCCCACAACACAATGTACATTGGCACAACCTGTCAAAAATAAAGTAGCAAGCTCTCCTTTAGAGGTTTTTAAGCAGAGGCTAGATGGCCATCTGACAGCAATGCAGATTCTGTGAATTTAGGCAGATCATGAGAGGAAAGGCAGGAAGGAATGAGCCAGTGCTCATCTCTCGTGGCCCTTTCTTGCATGCCCAGGGTAATGCCAATGGCTACTTTGGGGTCAGGAAAGGATTTTCCTTCATGCCAGATTGGTCAGGGATCCCTGGAGGTTTTTTGCCTTCCTCTGGGCATAGAGCAGAGGTCAGTGGGGGAGTGGGGGGAGGTAGCTGTGAATTTCCTGTGTTGTGTGGAGGATTGGTCAAGATGACCCTTGAGGTCCCTTCTGTGTTTCTATAATACCTTTATTCTGGCTGTGTCTCAGAGGCTCACGCTCAGCATATTGTGTGCAGTTCTGCTTGTCTCCTCTCACCAAGGACAAAGCACATTTGGAGAGGGGCTGTAAATTTGGAAGGGACCTTCACGGGCCATTGAGTCGAATCCACTGCCTCATTCAGGGAACCCAAAGCTAGAGTGTCCATTGCAGCTGGCTTTCCAGCCTCTCCTTGAAGACTTCCAGCAAGAAAGAGACTTCCCCATGCCCCTCCCATTAACTGGGTCTGCTGTTGCTATTGTAACAGTAAGAGTGGCTTCTCTTAATGTTTAACTGCAGCTTGGTGGTCAACATCTCTGGTAGCAAGTGCTGAGAAAGAGCTTCCTCTCTCCTGGAACCTGGGGAGCAGTTGTCTGTCAGAGTTGACAACACGAGCTAGGTGAACCGATGGTCAGTCTGCCTTCAGGATGCCCAAAAGGGCAAGCTAAATGGATCAGAGGGACAGAGCATCTTGTTTTGCAAAGAAAAAGCCTTAATCTATTTGCAACTGTTTCACGAGAGAGAAAAACGTTGCTGCAAACTCAGTAACCTCTCATCTTGTGATGGGAGATTTCAGAAGCTAAATGTTTTGCCTGTTTGTTGATGCTGTACTTTGCTGTGCACTGAAACCCTAACAGAGGACTAATTATCCTGGTCAGCAGCTACACTGTCCAGAGAGCCAAAGCTGACACCAGTATGGCAGTAGTGTGCCAAGTTTTCTGAGTATAGGCTTCTGCCAGCTTAGTTTTTGCCTCATGTAGCAGGGACTTTTTTCTGCCATTGCAACTGTAGAAAGAAGAACTAAGGAATCTGGGGCAAAGTAGCCTAACAGCCATCACTCTTATTTCAGGTAGCCCAGGACTGACTGAGTGAGTCCTTAGGAGTGAGTCCTTAACGTGTCCCCTCCAGTTCTTTTCTTCCTATTGGTCCACAGATGGTTTGTTTAGTCATTCAACAGTGGTGGTTGGTCCCCAGTGGTTCCCATGCTCTAAGAACTGCACTATGCTCCCCCCTCCTTGAATTTCAAGAGGCCTGTTCAGACCTGTACCAGCAATTGCTTGCATGTTTTGTTTGTCTTCTCTTTTTTCTCCTTTTTAAAGAGCAGCATAAGGCTCTGAAGGTTCGCTTTGCGTAGTCTTGCAAGGGTGAAGTATCTTCCTAATCTCAACCCAAATATCTGGAGGGAAAGAATTAAAAATGTGGACATCCTGAAGCAGATTGGAAATATAAATATTTAAGTTTACTGAATGGGTTAATATAGTGGAAAACATACAGCTGTTTCATTTTTTTCTATTTCCCCATACAGGCATGTGGGGTGAGAGAGCACATGCACGAAGGGTGAGCCATGTAGTGTCTGGGGTGGATGAGACAGATGCTAATTTTTCTGACCTGTGCTGCCCTTCTGGACCTTCCCTCATCAGCCCTTCTTTTTTTCAGTATCCTATCTCAGTGTGATGATGTGTTTTGCGGCGGCTTTCTAGTGCATGAACGGGAGGCTTTCAGCTCTTGTTCTTACGTGTGACAGCTTCTTGTACTCATTTTCTGAGATGGAGGAAGCTGCCTTGTGTGGCATCTTCACCATTATTTTTGTGAAGAGAGCATTTCTTCTGAAGGCATTCACAACTGAGTGTGGTGAGCTTTTACTGTGGATTGCTGTGGGATGTTGTTCAAGGGGTCTTCGGGATCATGGAAGTGTGAGAAATTTCCACAAGAGGGCGCATTTAGAAGAGCATTTTACCGTGCAAAGGAAACGGTAAAGTCACTGATTTTCTGTGTGTGTATCCTAAACATGGCTAAAATGGACGAGGCCTATGGAAGGTCAGCATTTAAAGAGGTTTGGGAGAAATAGCACCTCACTTTGCTGGAGAAGAGCTTTCTTAGCTTGGTTTCGGAATGGAATTTATGATACCTGACATGGGTTTCATTTGGTACCTGATTCAAGCTGCTGTCACCCTTGCAAAGGGGAAGATTGCTCTGGCCTCTGTGGCTTCTGGTGCAACTTCTGTATTTTTCCCTCATACAAAACTGCTGATCTGGATGCTATTTCTTGTTCCATCTGTGCCACCAAAAGTAGGCCCATGGGGGGGGGGGCAATATTGCAGGAGGGGGAGGAGGGCGTGTTGCACCCCTTAGCTTACGTTTCCAGGAAATTCAATGACACAGAACGCAACTGGTCTGTTTGGGAAAAGGAGGCGGGGGCGAGGGTCCCGTTCGAGGTATGGACTGACTACAAGAACCTTGAGACTCTCAAAACGCCTCGGTGCCTCAACGCCAAACAACTCTGATGGGCTGATTTCTTTTCCAAGTTTCAATTCACCCTGCACCATTTCCCAGGTTCGGCTAACTCGTTGGCCGACGCCCTGTCCCGCCTTCCCCAACACGAGAGCCAACGGGATGTTGTCCTGGACTCAGTGTTCACGCCCTCACAGTTGGGCGGAGCGGTGACAACGCCCACGGGACCTGCAGGGGCGGGCGAGGGGGAAAAAGACTCTTGGCACAGTAAATTCGCCTCCGCTTTTTCGGAGGAGGATAAAGCCGTTATGGAAGCGGAGGGGGACTTTGAACTAAGGGAAAATGGCTGTTGGTGCCCTCAAAAATATTTTAAACAGCATTGACTGAGAGCAGCATTATTAAAGGTTTGGGACCCTATACATAAAAACTTTTATACTAAAAGATCAAGCCTGATTATACCTTTAGAGGCATTTACCTTACCTAATTTATATGTGGGAGAAGAATCGTTAAGGTACCAGGACATTTTGGATAAAAAAGACAATCTGAAATTACCAGAACAATTATCCTGGTGGAAGAAAGCGCAACTGGAATCGATATATTTGAAGGATAAGAAACTAGGTTTTAATAATAAAATAACTAAACTGGAAGAAACTGTTTTAACAGCAGAAAACAAAGTGATAAAGAAAATATATAAGATTTTATTGGACGACGTGATGGCTGATGAAATGGTGAAAAAAAAATGATTATGTGGGCCCAGAATATAGGCCGTAATATTAATTTTGAAGAGTGGGAGCAGATTTGGTGGGAAAATATAAAACTAACTAATGCTGTGTAATAAAGAGAACATATATAAGATGTTTTATAGATGGTATATTACACCAGATAGATTAGCTAAACAAAATGTTAATTGCTCTGATAAATCTTGGAAATGTAAAAATAAGACTGGTTCTTTTTATCACATGTGGTGGTTATGTGATGTTACAAAGAGGTATTGGAGATGGATTCATGAGATAATGGAAAGAATAATAAGAACTAATATCCCGTTTACTCCAGATACTGTTATTGAATATATTTCCGAAAGACTTTGATAAAGCAGATAGGTATTTGATAGTTCATATGTCGACAGCTGCAATATATGCCAAATATTGGAAAATAATGGAAATACCAACGAAACAAGAGTACGTGAACAAGCTATTTGAAACGGCGGAAAATGACAAACTGACACTTGAGATGAGAGCTGGTACAGAATGGACTTTTCAAAAAAACTGGAAGAGATTGTACGATTGGTATAATGTAAATGTGACTGATAGATAAATGTAGTAATTTGAGAACGTAGAAAAGATAAGCTTAGTAAAATAGATAATGAATTTAGAAATTTAATAAGCAGAAGAAATAATAAAGTCTCTTGTTATATGTTGTATGTTGTGAGGTGTAGTTGGGGGTTGTTTGTATGTATATCTGTATGCCTGTAGTATATAATGGAAAAAATAATAAAAGTGTACCCTCGGGTACTTTAAAAAAAATAAAAATAAAATGGCTGTTGGTACCGG
>NW_015168654.1:1562030-1565500 GCF_001447785.1 Gekko japonicus
CATGGTCCACAGGCCTTCTTTACCTGTTCCGTCCACTACCCCTGCTTCTGAGAGTGGTTCGCAAAATCATCAGAGACGGAGCGGACTGCATCTTGATAACCCCGTGGTGGCCGAGGCAACCATGGTTCTCGACCGTCCTCAAATTGTCAGCAGGGGTCTACCATCAATTCCCTACGGCACAGGACCTCCTCTTCCTGTCCGACTCTCCTCTCCTGTACCACGACGTGCCACGGATGAAGTTGACTGCCTGGAGAATACCGTCAACACCTTTTCCACCCGCGTAGCTAACGTTTTACTAAACGCAAGAAAGCCTACTACGCGGAAGTCCTACCATTACAAATGGCAAAAATTCTGTTCCTCCTTGGGTGACGATGCCCCTCAGCCACCTCTGTGGGTCTCGAGAAAGTTTTCCAATTCCTCCTGTCCCTCGCTGACTCGGGACTTTCTCACTACTCGTTAAGAGTTTATTTGGCCGCACTTTCGGCCTACCATGGTCAAGTTGACGGATGCACACTGTTTTCGCATCCGCTTTCAAAACGTTTTTTAAAAGGTTTATTACATCTCTGCCCTCCTATCAAAACTCCTGTCATTCCCTGGGACCTTCCTCTAGTTCTTCACCAGCTCACGAGGAAACCCTTTGAGCCACTCGCAACTTGAGCCTTTCTGGTTGCTGTCACCTCTGTGAGGCGAGTTGGAGAAATACTGGCTTTCAGACATGACACGCCTTACTTGTCCTTTTTGCCAGACGGTGTCTGCCTCGTACCTGACATCTCGTTCCTGCCAAAGGTAGTGTCAGAATTCCATCTACAGGCAGAGGTCTTCCTCCCGGATTTTCCCCCGGCTCGTACATCCTCAGAGGACAGGCTGTTACACACCTTGGATGTGAAACGTGCGCTCCTGTTCTACCTGAACAGAACCCGTCCAACGAGACATGACTCCCAACTGTTCGTCTCGTATGCACCAGCAAGGCTGGGGACTCGCATCACGGCTCAGCACCTCTCAAGGTGGATTGCGGGTCTCCTCCACCTCTGCTACCTGATCGTCAAACAGCCATTGCCTGGCCCTATCAGGGCCCATTCAACCCAGGCTGTTGCAGCTTCCACTGCCTTCCTCCAGGGAGTTCTCCTGACGGATATTTGCAAAGCCGCTACGTGGGCCATGCCTAACACCCTCATAAGGCACTACGCCCCAGACGTCTGGAAGAACTCTAATACCAACATGGGACGTCACATTCTATCTTCGGCTACGCAGTAAGGACCTGCCAGCACCTCCTCCAGGTAGGCCACTGCTCGCTAATCTCCCATGGGTGTGAAGCACAGAGACCATGTCAAAGATAAGCAGGTTGCTTACCTGTAACTGGTGATCTTCGAGTGGTCATCTGTGCATTCACACCACCTGCCCTCCTTCCCCGCTGCTGTCAGCTTCTACGTTTTCAATAGGGGTTGATTCGCGGCAGTTTGAAGGAACTGGCGGGATGTCTGCGCCCTCCCCTCTGGGCATGTGCGGTGGGGTTCCTGCGCATGCCCAAGGTCTGGGCACGAAAATCCCTTAAAGAGCTTGCTACAATGCCGATCGATCCAGCGCGTGCGCACTAGATCCCATGGGTGTGAATGCACAGATGACCACTCGAAGATCACCAGTTACAGGTAAGCAACCTGTTTTTCCTCTTTGGCCTACATATCTCTGAGGCACCACTGGCAGCTTTTTGTCTATGCAGGTCCTGTAACCTTCAGTAGTAACTTTTCAGTGATTAAAAAGGGCTGTGCAAGGAAGATTGGTGCCAGCCAGAGCATGGCACTCCCAGTTGGTAGGAACCCATCTCATAAGTTTTGACAGGTTTGTCCTTAAATGTTTGACAGCTATCTCTTTCTGCAGAAAACATACAAGTTATGTAAGCAGCAACATTTACGTTTTCTGGTACAGACCCCACAATGTGGGAGGGACAGTAAAATACTGGCGAAGTCCTTACCCAGTTTCATTTCTAAACATGAAAGAAGAATGATGGTCTGTTCAAGATCCAGGAATCCTGTGGTACTTTAAAGGCTGACGTGATTTCTGTGGCATCAGCTTTTCTTGGCTACAGTCCAGTTTGTGAGCTGACTCTTCAATCAAGATTGCTTATTTTTAAATAAAAAATCCTGGTGGTGCCGGGTAGTTGACAAAGCCCTTCTCTCAGGGCTCTCAGAATGGCCCAAGGGGCTTACATAGGGTTGCCAAGTTAAATTAACTCACCGACGGGGGAGCCTTGCCACGCTCCGGGAGCTGTCCCTCGTCGTGCGCGTGCCACCAGCACGTCACCAGGAGTGACGCACAACATCGATCACGTTGAGGGCGTGGCCCCGATCGTCAGAGGGAAAACCATAGAGTTTTCCCTCTGATGTTCGAGGCCACGCCCCCAACATGGTTGACGTGGTTGCGTCACCTCTGGTGACGCAGCCACGCTGCGCTTCAGGGGGCGGAGTTCCCCCCGGGGCCCGATTCCACGGCGGCGGAAATCGGGCCTCCAAAGCGGGGGCTTACCCCCCCCCGCCCCCACTTGGCAGCCCTAGGCTTACATAACTGACATAATATAAGTAATGTCAAAACCAGCAACTATTACTCTGCTTTGAGTGTCCAGTAAGAATGTATAAGGCAAAGAGATTTTTATGGATGGTCACAGTTGCCAGAATACTCAGGGACTCTGCCTGCAGGTTATTTGACTTTGACAGGGGGTTGAAATAATCCTTCTAATCACTAATGAGACCCAATGTGATGTACTGGTTAGGGTGTTGTATTGGATCTGGGAGAACCAGGTTAAAATCCCCATGGTAGCTCGCTGGGTGACCTTGGGCCAGTCATTTCTCTCTCTGCCTGCCTGCTTCAGCAGGGTTGTTGTGATAAAATGGAGGAAGGGAGAACGATATACACTCCTGTGAGCTCCTGGGAGGAAGGATGGGATAAAAATGTACTAAATAAATAATTTTTTCACAACTAAAAACTTACACTCCTCATCAAATTCTTTTAAATGCATTGAGCATTTGCTTAACAAAGGCTCTTCCGCAGGCTGTTTTGCAAGCCTTGCTTTTTAATACAAAGCTAAATGATCTTACGAAGGATTCATAACTCTTATCCCTCACCTTTTGAATCTGATTAGTCTTCCATGCTTCCAATTGCAACTCCTCACCCAAACCAGCCATCAGGGCAAACTACTAGGTGCTGGTCTTGAACTCTGCAGGTTGCCAGTAACCACATGAGCTCGAGTAGCTTTCGTTCCCGGGGGCTCCAGAAACTCTGACCTGACTCATGACAGATGTATTCTCTAGTTTGTCCTTGAAGGGGGGGCTGAATGAATTGGTAGATACACAAACTAGCACTTAGTGTGGGCTTGCATGCTCTCTGCTGGATGAAGTGTGAGGTATTCTGGTTGCCAGGAGTGAAGGCTGGTTATTTCTGCTGATCTGGGAATAATATAAATAAGATAATGTTTCTGC
>NW_015168654.1:1565540-1589175 GCF_001447785.1 Gekko japonicus
TGGCCTTTGGCAGAGCAGTTTTTGCCTGCCTCTTTACTAAGAAAAGGGAATTGTTGCGAGGGAGATATGCTCCATATGTTAATGTTTCACATCTTTGTGGTTTGTGTGGAACGCCCTTGCCAGTGCCTGAGCTTGAGGGCTCTGCGTCTGTGAAGCCCTTGTTGCCAAGTGCCACTGGCTCTATTTTGGAGCTGTGCCACCTGTAATGGCACAGGATTGTATGGCAAAATACACTGGCCTTGGATATCAGCAAATGTTAGCAGTTCCAGTTTTGGATAAAACTGTAGCAGTACAATCGTCACCTTTTGGGTAAGGTTGCTGGAGTTTCTATCAAATAATTTTTGAACTTAGGGTGCTTTGCTGAAGTGAAAGACAAAGACTTAAAGAAATGCATATGCACCCTCCCATTAAGGTGCCGACACTGTGGTTCTTCATCTTTCATGTTTAAACTGCCCATTGATTAATCCAGTGGAGTCCAATCCAGTTTCCCTTTTGATCCAGCTGAATCAACATATCAGCTCTCTGCAGATTGCAGTGCTTAGCTTTGTCTGTAGCACCAGCTGCTGTGGGATGGCAAAATTCCCCCCCTCCCCGAATTTAGGCCAGTCTTTCTTAATGCTTTGGGGAGCCATTGGGGGGGGGGGGACAGTGAGGAGTGCCACAGTTGCATCTGATCACATTAAGCTTGGGAGCAGCTGCAAAAGTCTCTGGGTGTTTGCATAGAAGACACACACCCACACCGAGTTTGCTCTGTCAGGTCCTGTGACATCATGAGAGGTAGTCCAGCTTGAGTCAGGATGGGATGGGGTGCCACTAGGATGCCATTTGATCCTTGTGGTCTTTTCCTCCTTTTTTGTGTATTCTGTCTGTTGCTCATTTTTTGAAAGCCTCCATCATAAAGAAAGACTTGAGGAAAATGGCAGAGAGTTTTTCTGTAGGACTCCCCCCTCCCTTTTTCCCAACAGAAAAACTGGAAATTGGAGGTGTCATGATCTGGGCTGTGCCACCAGAGGCCTACTAGGCCCAGGGATCCTGGCTAGCAGTAGATGAGGCTGGGCCTACAACTCCCAGAAGACCCTGAGAGGTTTTGGAGCCAAAATTGACCAACAGGAAAAGAGGAGGGCTTGGAATAAAAGATCTGGTGAAGCAGGAAAAGCTGTTCTTCTCAGAGGGCAGAGCCAGAAGGAAGGCTGCTGCAGGAAGAAACCCTCATCCTGAGGGAAGAGTGAGTAGTCTAAGGCCACTGCAGATAGTGAGCTAGGGACAGTATATTTAGATGCGTAAGGGCATTTGATTTCTTTTCACCCACTCACTGTTATTATTCTGCAGCTTGTTGTTTGACCTCCTATACAATAAACTATTTTTATTGTTCACTCTGCCTGGTCGTCACGCATATCGGCCAAAGGGAGGTCAGAAGGTCTTGGGAGGGTGCTCTGGGCCTTCTCAAGGGAGCCTGGAACCAGAGTGGTGGCAGCGTCAGGTGACACCCCACCTGAGCCGTAACAGGAGAAAATTCTGGGGGGAAACAAAACAGCTAGGAAATGTTTTCTCTTTTGAAATGGGTGAAGTGATTCTTAAGACAAAGTTCTAACTTGCCAAATGCTTTCTAAGATGTATGAAGGCTTTTTTTAAATGAAAGACAGTTTTCAACATTAGATTATAAGGGTAGCAGGGGACACACACACAGAGAGACTGTTATGGAGAGGCAAGGGGGGGGAGAATGCAACACTACTGTTTCTTCCTTCCTGCCACCACTGCCTTGTTGCCCACGCAGCTACTTCTCTGCCTTCACTCCCTCCCCCCATACACAGAGTAGCTGAGATCCTTATATTATCTGCATAAGTGCAGACTATGCTTTTCTGAGTTGGGAGTCCTTGTTACCAAAAAAACCCCAACCCAATATTTTTAATAGGATTTATATCCTGCCCTCCCCTTAACGGGCTCAGGACGGGTTCCAACAGTATAAAATATAATACAATTAAAACCACATTAAAACACAACATAGATAACCTAACTCTTATGTGCCATACAACTCAATAAAAACCAGATACCTCAGTGGTCGATGGTATTAAGATTTAAAGTTTTTAGAGATCTTTAAAATTTAAGGTCTCAGGACCCAGGCTACAGATGGGGGCTGACCCAAAGAAGGGGACACCTGCCTCAACCAAAAGCTTGGTGGAAGAGCTCCATATTGCAGACCCTGTGGAATTGTGATAGATCTCGCAGGGCCCTGATCTCACACGGGAGCTCATTCCACCAGGCAGGGGCCAGGGCTGAAAAAGCCCTGGCCCTGGTTGAGGTAAGTCCTGGTTGAGGACCACTAAAAGATTTTAAATGCTTCAGATTTTTCCTGCAAACCTGGCCAGTTTTCCTGTACCTGGCCTCATTGTGTGGATGTTTTTGTCCCTCCCTCTGTGGGCCAGGTTCATAATTAGATCATTCCTATGTATACTGTAGACATATGCAACTTGAAAGGCTATGGATAAATTTGGCAAATTTCAGCACACTTAATATGACACTATGGGATAATACGCTACTGAAGAACTGCGCTTTTTCCAGTAAAATAAGTGTCTATAAGAAAGTAAGCCTTGCATATATTTCAGTTTCCCACAGCTGTCCATTTTTACACATGTGCACACACGAAGTGGGGGAGGTGTTTTGCCAATGGCTTCAAACTTTCTGGAAAATGTACAGAATCTCTAGTTCTTACTGGATGGGGGTTATATCTGTGGCCATCTCTGTGTGGGTTTCTCTGTCTCTGCCTCCTGCCACTCTCGGTCTCCAGCTTGGGAGTGCAGTTTTTGATTTTATTTTTGACAATCTAAGAGGCAGGTGTTATGACTCTTTGAGCCAAGCCTGACCTGCCCGCCTCCCCAATTTCTACCTGCTGTTTCTTACCCTACCCACCTCTTTGTGGCTCTGGATGTCCCAGATCCCTTGGTGTGGGATCCCAGCACAAAATATTCCCAGCACAAAGACAAGTGAATGGTGAAGTTGAAGATCATGCGGAGCTTCACAGTTAACTCCCGGCTCGTGTTCCAGTGACCTACAAAGGGTTAAATTGGCCAGAGCCAAGACTGGCATGTTACAGACCCCTCCCCCCTTTCCTGCCTTCTGTCTTTCCTCCTTTCTGTGCTAGAGCAGGGCAGCGATGTGCTGTGATCCTCTACCAGCTACTGCTTGCTCTGTTGCTGCTCCCCGGGTAGACCATGGCCCCGGTCAGAGTACGCTCTTTGCTGCCTCCTTCCTGTGGGAGCAGTGTGGAAGAGCAGTGCCTTGTCCCCTTCCGAAAGCACACTGTCCGGGAAGAGCGCTTCTACAGGTAGGTGCAGTAAACCTTTGGTTCCTGGACCCTCCTTAGCTCCTGCTATCTCCTCTGCTTCAAGGCGACTCTGGGTTGTCTCCACAGTAGCCCAAGAAGGCATTCTTCCCCACCCCTGCCAGTTCTTCAGAGAGATCAAGGGCCAAGGGATGACATGACAAGTCATGGATTTTCTTGGGCCATTCTGAGACGTGCCCAGGACTTTTTTGGAAGCCCTGGAAGAGGTTTGAGGGGAGGGTGCCAGTGTCCTGGGACAGGACTCTTGCAAGTAAGTAACTATTATTTGGGGCTGGATAGCATCTCATGACTATCAAAGAGCCTGCTGCATATTGATAAAATGCCAAGGAGATCTCTTCCACCTTGGGACTCTTGCGAGTAAGTAACTATCATTTGGGGCTGGATAGCGTCTCATGACTGTCAAAGAGCCTGCTGCATATTCATAAAATGCCAAGGAGATCTCTTCCACCTTCCTTCTGTCAGACTATACTGCAGCCAAGGGAAGGAGCAGTGGAGTCACAGGAGGTTCCTTGCATCTGCCCACAGGCAAGGGAAGCTTGAGGTTTGAATAATAAATCATACAGCCTCCCCCCCCCCAATCTGGACTCTGCTGTGTTTTAAACAATCTCTGCTTTGCCAGCAGTAGTGAAAGTCTATTTAACCCCTTAATCTGATTTGACCCAGCTGTTCCCCAGAGTGCCCCACATGGGGTTTAGAGTCTGAGTGCAGGAAGGAAGGGTTTGCTTGGGAGCTTTACACAGCAGGCGAGAAGAGGTTTTTTGGAGTTTGGGGTATTTGAAAATGACCAAAGTGGCACTTTGTGTGATGTTGTGAGGGTCCGGTATTGCTCCACAGTGGTCTCTCAGGCTGCATCAGCAGCAACAGTCCTAAGTGGAATGAGATGGGAGGGGTGGAAGCTGTTGGGTTTTTTAATGGGTCTGGACATCTCCCAGGCTTTTGCTTGGGTCTTTCTTGCAAGAGATTAAAACATCTGTACTGTAATGGGGGATGTCAGAAAAACTATACATTTTGAAGATGTAGGGAACGCACGTTTGGCAGTGCTCTGTAGAAGGACAGTATTGCTTTTCTGATGCTGTTGGTACATTTGATTGTGCTGATATGGGATTTGGCGGTTTGTTCAACGTACAACTGATGGTCTGGCTTTAGCCAGAAGCTGTTTACAGACTCAAGCCTGGTCCAGAAATTAAACAAATCCAAGGTACAAAACCAACCAACTACTTTTAAGATGTTGGGAGGAAAAACCTAGGAGCTAGATTACGTCTTTTTCTAATTTATCTTTTCATATGTTTAGCAGGTAATCCATTTGTGTTGTGCATCTTGGAAATCAGTCACATGACAAAATCACTGTTCTAACCAAGAAGGGGACTGGGAAAGCCAGCATGGTACAGTGGCTGGTGTCAGACAAGGGTCTGGGTATAAATGAAGTAAATCAAAATGAACAAGAAGTCCTTGTCAAGTGGTTTAGGATGACACTACTTAACAACATACAGTGGAGCTTTTTGGATCTCACTGGCTCAGTCATTAAGGCAAATGCTTGGATTGCACAGCTGGGGCATAATGGTAACTTGGCAGTGGGAAAGCAAAGCAAGTAGCTGGGCCTGCCCTTGTTTCTTGTTGGACTGACTTGGCAGGGAAGACCTAAGTCTTAGTTTGTGCAACTGATACAGGTATACAGGTTGGACTGTGTGCCAAAGACACCACAATGCTCCTGTATTGCTATGTTGGCTGCCTTGCTGTCAAAGAATGACCTGCTAATTGTCCTAGAGCCAGTGTAATACAGGAGTTGCAGGAGTAGGATTGGGGAAACCGAATTCATATTAATTTAGCCATTAAATTCCTTGAATTACTTTAGTTTGGGGGGAAGACTGTCCCCCCCCCCAGGCCTTTAAAAGAATTCCATCAGGAAAACTGGAAAATTTGGGCGAGCACTGGGGGGAAAGCCTCTTATGAAATACTTTCTCTTTTAGAATGAATAAAATGCTTTGGAAGGCAAGGTTTTGCACACTTAATGTTATGAAAACGTTTGAGGACTTTGTCCAGTAGAAAAATTGGGAAATTTGGAGAACTGTTGGGAAAAAATAACCCAACAAAATAGCTTTGGTTGTTCAGTGAGAAAAACCTTGTCTTACAAAGCATTTCACTCACTCCAAATGTTCAGTATGAATAAGTCAGGAGTTTTTCAGTTTTTCTAGTGGAAAAAAATGGGAAATTTGGGGGGACACTGAAACATTTTTATACTGTAGACATATACGAATACAAAATTTGGAAGGTATTTTTGTTTAAATGTAAATAATTTTGGCAATTATTAATATGCTTTCATGTGTTTAAGGATAATATATTATTCAAGAGGTTCAGTCTTTTCAGTGCTCTAAAGTTGAGCTTAATATCAGGACATGCCGGCAGCCCTATTTACTGTGACTTGGTCCAAAAGAAGTCTCTATCTAAATAATATATTTTCTTTTGTTTACTACATAATTTGTTTTCTGTCTTCAACTTTTATTTTTCCTATCTCTCAGATGGCAAAAATTAAAGCTGTATATACTATGGTAGCATAGGATGCAGAAATTTGCAATTCTTTGTAAAATACTGGGTATACTTGCAGGTTTTCTTATGGAAAATTAGGATATTTATACTTCTAAATTACATAAATAGAGCAATAGTATATGCCAAGTAAGTTATAAACTATGCATTTTATGTTGTTCAATTAGTAAATGAAGTTTAGGATTGATATGAAAGTAAGTAAGGCATATATCTTATCCTCCTCCATTTCTCTCTCCCCCCCCCCTTGTGGAAAAAAGACACTGTTTTTCCTGGGACTTCAAAGTTTCTGGAAAACTTAGATTTGGGGGGGGGGGGCTATGCCCTGGTCTTTTAGCAGATTCCTAGGCAAGTATTTTGTCATTTTCCACCTCAGCTAATGGCCTGTGACTGTGAGGTGGAATTTGGATACAGGGAGAATGCCCAGAGGAGAGAAGAAGCCTCCCAAGCTAGGACAAGGGAGTACTGCTTGAGAAATCACACAGACATGCTGCTATAGGACCACCACGTCTAATTTCTCTTGCACTCTTTTTAGAGAAAGGGAGATTAGGAGAGGGGTCCACAGCAGCTGCTAAGCTGCTTATCAGCCATTAAATGAAGTGCCCTCACCCTGGTGGGGGAGGGAATGAGGGAATCCGCATTCTGAGGTCTGTCCTGCTACTGAATGAGGAGTAGGCCTTTCTTTTCAGGGCAGACCTTAAAGGCCCCCCAGAGATCAGCCAACAGGCCACTGTAAAAAACCACAGTGAAACCTGCCTTGCCTTGTCTTCGCCCTCTCTTGACCATTATGACCAAGTAGAAGTGCAGCACAGAAGGCAGCAGTTGAAGCCTTGCCTTGCCCCAGACCCCACCTAGGAGGCAGAACTGTTGAGAGAGTCCCATAGGAAGTACAAGCAGCTCCTGTTGTCTCAGGGGTGGCCTTCTTAGGAGTGATCAAAGCAGCTGTTTTGGAGTCACAAAGCAGAAGATGGACTGACCCATGAGACACAGTCCTCCAGGAAGTCGTCTTGCACGCAGAACTCCCCAGTGGATTAACAAGAGGCACAGTTATCCTTTGCAAGCCCCACTAGAATGGGCAAGAGCAATTCTTGCAGAGCATGTTCTTTTCCCAAGGGTCTGGAGTAGATTCTAACACAAAGCCTCTTTGGCGCTGTGGCCAAGCCAAGGTACTGCCAGGGGTCAACATGGGGGAGTTCTGCTTGGCGTCCTACCAACTACAGCAGATCCCAACAGCAAATGCATTTGCCTTGAAACACAGAAACTTTTGCTTCAATTCTCCTAGTTTCTTCACTGAGCATGCCTGGAGCCTCTGTGGGGCTTACCCCCAACTCTGTTCTCTCCACCCCAAAGCAAAAGTTACTCTGACTGCTGAGTCTGTTCACCTTAATTCAACCGCCCTTAAATCAGACAGCAGCCATCCAGTTTCCCAGGAAATGGACGTGCCAGTGGGAATGCCCCCTTCCTTCATGTAGTGGAGTGGTAGAAGCCCTCTTTGGTCACTCAGTGCTGAGTCACAGCAACTCAGACTTATTCATTCTGTACACCTGGAATGTTTTGCTTCCAGTGGGCCCCAGGCTCAAACCCAGCATCTCCAGCTGCAGGGTTGGGAAGGACCTTTCTATAGTAGAGTCTTTGGACTGCTGATGTCCGTTGAAGTATTTGCCTATTTTACTGTATTTTATTTAAAAAGCTTTATTTAAAATGTTTCTGTGAAACATGTATTTGAGACAGTTTACAGGAAAATGTAAAGCAATAGAACATTTTTCTAAAATAGCAGCATGCAGGAATCACAAAGCACTAGGTAAAAGTAACTCAAATCCCACAGAGAAATTAAGGACAACCCCAACAAATCCCATTTACAACATAATCAGCCCCAGGAGAACAAGCCCATCTTTGCCTGGCACTGAAAAGGTAGCAAAGAGGGAGCCAGGCGGATGGCCTTTGAGAGGGAGTTCTGTAATTGGTGCATACTACAGAGAAGGCCCTCCTCCTAGAACACCCCCCCAATCATGTTCCAGCAGATTGAAGACCTGTTCACAAGTGACAGGGAATACACGCATGTCTTTCATCTTTTGTGCGTACACCTGTGTAAGAAAGAGCCAGTGTGAGTTCTGTATGCAAATGAAACTGAGGACCAGTAGCTGGATAAACGTGTTGTTTCAATCGCACATTCAGCTGTACACACAGTCAGTGTAACATGACAATTACTTAGCATATCTCCAAAGAAAAATCAAGTGTGAACTTTACACGGATCGTGCGTGCATTCATTGTAATTTGTGAACAGGCTGGGGGCTCAAGGAGAAGGGCTTTGGGGTTATCTGAACTGCTAGGTGAGTTCATATGGGTGGGCGTTAGGGTTGCCAACCTCCAGGTAGTAGCTGGAGATTCCTGGGATTACAACTGATTGACAAAGATCAGTTCACCTAGAGAAAATGGCCACTTTGGAAGGTGGACTTTGTGGCATTATACCCCACTGAAGTTCCTCCCCTCCCCAGGCTCCACCCCCCAGATCTCCAGATATTTCCCAACCCAGAGTTGGACCAGTGGCCTGGCACTGTATAAGGCAGCCTCATGGACCTGTCTCCTTACAGCTTACTGCAGTCTGATTTGTACGGGTGGAGCAAATGGCTGGTCCTGCTTCCTGGGCAGGGGCTGAACCTTAACCTTTTGCTTTCTGATCAATGTTCTCTCTCTTTCTCATGCAGTTGGGGCATGGCCGTCAATGTGCATTCCACATCTGTGACTAGCGAGAACCTGAGTCGCCATGACATGTTAGCATGGGTCAACGACTCCCTGCAGCTCAACTACACCAAGATTGAACAGCTCTGCTCAGGTACTGTGGGGAATCAGAAAGGAGTTGGGGGGGGGGGTAACATGGCTGCCCTGGTAGCAGCTTTATGGCCAGCCAAAATCCCCTAGGCTTTGAGCATTGTTGCTAGGGATTAAGTGACAGATGCAGAGCCAGAGGAAAAAGAAGATCCGCAAATTAATGCAGGTTCCTAGTCAGGATGTGAGGAACAGCAGACGTGTGTGAAAGCCAGCTTTTTGCAATGCCTGTCTTTCTGTCTCTGTATTCCCCCCTTCAGGTGCCGCTTATTGCCAGTTCATGGACATGCTGTTCCCAGGCTGCATCCATTTGAGGAAGGTGAAATTTCAGGCCAAGTTGGAGCATGAGTATATCCACAACTTCAAAGTGTTGCAGGCAGCCTTCAAAAAGATGGGTGTGGACAAGGTGGGTTTATTTCTTTATTAAAACCCCACGTTTCCTCATGGTTCTAAGGTTTCATTGTGAATACAGTAAGAATTGTATAAATGCTAATTGATAACAACTATAACTTCTAAATACTTGCTTTTTTAGTGTAGCTTGTCATTTTTTTCCGTAGTAATCACGCCAGCAATTCTAGTTACCCTTGAAGGCCATTCGTATGACTAAAGCTTGCCTGCATCCTTGCCAATTTCTGTTCTTTGAATGGGGGTGGGGTGGGCTTGATAAACTTGAGAAGGACTGCTGGCAGGAGCCTGGTAACAATCTCCTCTCCTTTCCTGTGACGGACTTCTGTGGCTGCAGATTATCCCAGTAGAGAAGTTGGTGAAGGGGAAGTTCCAAGACAACTTTGAGTTCATTCAGTGGTTTAAGAAATTCTTCGACGCCAACTATGATGGGAAGGAGTACAATCCATTGCTGGCGAGGCAAGGCCAAGATGTGGCCCCCCCTCCAAACCCAGGTGATCAGAACGTCAACAAATTCAAGAAACCCATTGGCTCTGCAGGTAATGTTGCCAGAGAGGGCTGGCACCCAGGATCCCACCAGCATGACCTCAGCTCCTTGGCATCCAGCTTGGCAGTTCCTGGGGGCACACAGGGCGGGCAGGGAGAAGGGAGTCCTGCCCTTGGGAAGCAGCAACCTGCTGTGTGGCATGTGGACTTTGGAGGGCTGCTGAGAAATTCCCTGGTGGCCAGATATGCAAGAGCATCAGACTCGCCCACCTTTTCCTGAGGAGAATATACATCCTCGCATGCTGCTGTGCTTGAGTGGGTAGAGACTGATTGCATTGCATGGCGGCTCCTGTCATTCCCTGGGCAACAATTAGGTCTGCTTCTCTTCAAATCTCTTGCTCAGCCCCACTAGCTGCTCTTTCCTTGAAGAAATTTGGAACTGGGACCCACCAATCTGGCCCTGCAGCCCTAGACAGGTTTTACCTTCAGGGGTGAGTGACTTGCCACACAAGCCAAGGCCCTGCCTCCTTGGAGCTTCTCTGGCTGCTCCTTGAAGTTTGTAAAAGCGCTTTCCCCATCTTCCCTGTTCTCTTCTCACCACTGTGAGGAGTTATGTGGTCTCAGTTGGACTGATGAGGTGGAGGGCTGGAGACCAAGAGTGTGGCTTTTGCAAAGCCATTCAGTTGCTTGAGTTCAGGCATGCCAGTTCTAAGACCTGTGAACTGCAGAGCCTTGGAGTTTCTCTTCAGAGGTTTAGTGCTGGCTGGTCTGGGAAGTTTATTAATAAATAAATAATTATTAATTTGTTGTTGTTCAGTCACACAGTCGAGTCCGACTCTTCGCGACCCCATGGACCACATCACGCTAGGCCCTCCTGTCTTCCATCGTGCGCTGGAGTTTGCTTAATTTCATGTTCGTTGCCTCAATAACACTGTCTATCTCATCCTTTGCCATCCCCGTCTTCTTTGACCTTCAATCCTTCCCAGCATCAGGGTCTTCTCCAGTAGTGCTCCCTTCTCATTTGGTGGCCAAAGTATTTGAGCTTCAGTTTCAGTATCTGGCCTTCCAGGGAACAGTCAGGGTTGATTTCTTTTAGGATTGAATGATTTGACCTCCTTGCAGTCCAAGGGACTCTCAAGAGTCTTCTCCAGCACCATAATTCAAAAGAATCTATTCTTCGGTGCTCGGCCTTCCTTATAGTCCAACTCTCGCAGCCATACAGTACTACTGGGAATACCATTGCTTTGACCATACGGACTTTTGTTGGCAGGGTGATGTCTCTACTTTTTATCATGCTGTTTAGGTTCGCCATCGCTTTCCTCCCAAGGAGCAGGCGTCTTTTAATTTCATGGCTGCAGTCACAGTCTGCGGTGATCTGGGATCCCAGGAACGTGAAGTCTGTCACTACTTCCACGACTTCCCCTTCTATTTGCCAAGGAGTGATGGGGCCGGATGCCATGATCTTAGTTTTTTTGATGTTGAGCTTCAAGCCCACTTTTGCGCTCTCCTCTTTTACTCTGAGCAAGAGGCTCTTTAGATCCTTTTCACTTTCAGCCATTAGAGTGGTATCATCTGCATATCTGAGGTTGTTGATCTTTTCCCCAGCAATCTTAATTCCCGCTTGTGATTCATCCAGGCCAGCATTTCGCATGATGTACTCTGCATATATATTAAATAAGCAAGGTGACAGTATACATCCTTGTCGTACTCCTTTTCCTATGCTGAACCAATCAGTTGTTCCGTATCCGGTTCTAACTGTCGCTTCTTGGCCCTTATACAGGTTTCTCAAGAGACATGTGAGGTGGTCTGGTACTCCCATCTCTTTAAGGACCTGCCATAGTTTGTTGTGATCCACACAGTCAAAGGCTTTAGCATAGTCAATGAAGCAGAAGTAGATATTTTTCTGGTACTCTCTTGCTTTCTCCATAATCCAGCGAATGTTGGCAATATGATCTCTCGTTCCTCTACCTCTTCGAAACCCAGCTTGTACTTCTGGTAGTTCTCTATCCACGTACTGTTGAAGCCTAGCTTGTAGGATCTTGAGCATGACCTTGCTAGCGTGTGATATGAGTGCAATTGTGCGATAGTTTGAACATTCCTTGGCATTGCCCTTCTTTGGGATTGGAATGTATACTGATCTTTTCCAATCCTGTGGCCACTGTTGCGTTTTCCAAATTTGCTGGCAAATGGAGTGCAGAACTTTAACAGCATCCTCTTCTAAGACTTTGAATAGCTCAGCTGGGATACCATCACCTCCACTAGCTTTGTTGTTAGTAATGCTTTCTAAGGCCCATTTAACTTCACATTCCAGGATGTCTGGCTCGAGGTCAGTGATTATACCGTCGTGGTTGTCAAGGACATCGAGGTCTTTCTTGTATAGTTCTTCTGTGTATTCTTGCCATCTTTTCCTAATCTCTTCTGCTTCTGTTAGGTCCCTACCGTTTTTGTCCTTTATCATGGCCAGCTTTGCATGGAACGCTCCCTTGATTTCTCCAATTTTCTTGAAGAGATCTCTAGTCCTTCCCATTCTATTGTTTTCTTCTATTACTTTGCACTGTTCATTCAGGAAGGCCTCCTTATCTCTCCTTGCTGTTCTCTGGAAATCTGCGTTCAGTTGGGTAAATCTTTCCTTTTCGCCTTTGCCTTTCGCTTTCCTTCTTTCCTCTGCTATTTGTAAAGCCTCATCAGAAAGCCACTTTGCTTTCTTACATTTCTTTTTCTTTGGGATGGTGGTGATTGCTGCCTCCTGTACGATGTCACGAACCTCTGTCCATAGTTCTTCAGGCACTCTATCTATCAAATCCAGACCCTTGAATCTATTCTTCACCTCTACTGTATATTCATCAGGGATGCGATCTAGGTCAAACCTGAATGGCCTCGTGGTTTTCCCAATTTTCTTCAGTTTAAGTCTGAATTTTGCAATGAGTAGCTCATGATCTGAACCACAGTCAGCTCCAGGTCTTGTTTTTACTGACTGGATAGAGCTTCTCCATCTTTGACTGCAAATTATATAGTCAATCTGATTTCGGTGTTGCCCATCTGGTGATGTCCATGTGTAGAGTCGCCTCTTAGGTTGTTGGAAAAGGGTGTTCGCTATGACCAGTGTGTTCTCTTGACAAAACTCTGTTAACCTTTGCCCTGCTTCATTTTGCTTTCCAAGGCCAAACTTGTCTGTTATTCCGGTTACCTTTTGACTTCCTACTTTAGCATTCCAGTCCCCTATGATGATGAGGACATCATTTTTTGGTGTTAGTTCTAGGAGGTGTTGTAGGTCTTCATAGAACCGGTCCACTTCAGCCTCTTCTGCATCAGTGGTTGGGGCATAGACTTGGATTACTGTGATGTTGAATGGTTTGCCTTGGAATCGGACAGAAATCATTCTGTCATTTTTGAGATTGTATCCCAGTACTGACTTTTGCACTCTCTTGTTGACTATAAAGGCCACACCATTTTTTCTACGAGATTCCTGGCCACAGTAGTAGATATAATGGTCTTCTGAGTTAAATTCGCCCATTCCTGTCCACTTTAGTTCACTGATTCCTAAGATATCGATGTTCAGTCTTGCCATCTCATTTTTGACCATGTCAAGCTTACCTTGATTCATAGATCTTACATTCCAGGTTCCTATGCAGTATTGTTCTTTGCAGCATTGGACTTTCCTTTCACCATCAGACACATCCACAACTGAGCGTCCTTTCGGCTTTGGCCCAGCCGCTTCACTCTTTCTGGGGTTACTTGTACTTGCTCTCTGCTCTTCCCCAGTAGCATATTGGACACCTTCCGACCTGAGGGGCTCATCTTCCGGCGTCATATCTTGTAGCCTTTTGTTACTGTCCATGGGGTTTTCTTGGCAAAGGTACTGGAGTGGGTTGCCATTTCCTTCTCCAGTGGATTGCACTTGGTCTGAGTTCTCTGCTGTGGCCTGTCCATCCCGGGTGGCCCTACACGGCATAGCCCACAGCCTCATCAAACCACGCAAGCCCCCTCGCCACATCAAGGCAGTGATTCATGAGGGAGAGTTATAATTAATAATTATTAATAAATAAACAAACTTTCTGTCCTGCCCTTAAAGCTGGGAGGGGCTATTCACCCAAGGCTTCCCTGGGAGCTTTTCCACACCTAGAACCACCGTTCTTTGTGAGTGGCTCCATCTCCCAGTCCCCCTGATCTTAATAAGGTGATAAGGCTTCGCTTACCCCACAGACCCAGTTCTTCACAGCTTTCATAATGCCTCTGGAGTTGATCTCTGCCAGCGCCAGAGCACTTTGGACTTCTTACTGTGGTGGTGGCAGTGCCTCTTGGTCTCTTATAGAAAGTCATTCCCAGTGTGTCTCTGTGAGGTGGGGGGGGGGAGTCTGAGGGCAAAGGAAATGGAGTCTTTGGGCTGAACAGGGCTCAAGGGGAGGGGTTCAGACAACCATCTTTGTTGCTTCTCTAAGGAGAGAAAATGTCTGCCTTGTGGCGAGTCAGCCAGTGCTGAGTGGTTCCTTGGAGAGGCTTGCATCTCCTGACTGGTACAGGTGCCTGCATCTGCCTGCTGAGTGGAGGGAAAAGGTGTGCTCATGAATGGAGAGTTGGAAGGCCAGGAAATCACAAATGAAAGCAGCCTCGAAGTTCTGCATGGCTCTGCCCAGCTGGGCCTGCTTGCTTCTCTGTGTAAGGCTGGCCGCGCCCTTTGGGGCAGCTTTGGGGCCGGCTGAGGGAACAGTGTGTGTGTGTGGTGGGGAATGTGACTTCTTTTCCCTGCATGTAGCTTTATGCTGCCCGTTGCGGTGGTGGTAGTTCGTCTGCACAAAAAGTACCAGCCTCTGCTCCAGTCGGGTGGGGATTAGGCAAAGTGGATAGGAGTTCCTTTCCCCACCAAGGGTCATTCCTGAATTCCCACAGTATTGGAAGGGATCCCAGAATGAAGAAGCGTCTGTCCGTGTGCCTCTCTCCAGTGATGAGGAAGCAAAAAGAGGCCTAGTTTTCCCTGATCTTCCTCTTCTCTGCTTCCCAAGTGGTCATCACTTTTCTGCGACCAGTACAAGACCTGCATGTGCAGACATGTACATTCTTCTCTTGCCCACCCCAAAGTGTGTCTCAGACTTGCACCTTGCAGGTTCTTCTAGTCTGTTATGGTGGGGGCTAGTCAGTCAGGGGACTCATAGTAACTTCTCTTTCTCTCTCTGGCTTCTTCATAAAGTCCCGCAGAGAACCTCCCCAACAGGCCCTAAGAACTTGCAGAATCCAGCCAGGATGAACATCGCTCCCACCAATATTGTACGGAAAAACACTCCTTTGGCCCGGAACGGAGGCAGCGAAGCCGATGCCCAGATCCTGGAGTTAAACCAGCAGGTGCGGGATTGGGATGGTGCTGTTGGTTTCTCAGAGGAATGTGAAAAGGATGTGGAGGGGTGGGGGTTGTCTCCTTAGAGCAGTCTGGTGAATTGCAGAAAGACCCCCCCTCCTCCCTCAGGCATGGCCATGTGATGAGGGGCACTGTCAGCTGGATGTCAGGATAACATCTGCCTACCCCCTTCCAGTGCTACTGCTGTACAGTAATGATTCATTTGCTACAACTCTAAAGGGAGCAGTTGGGCTTATTCTTCTGCTTGAATGGCAAGTGGCTCAACTTGGCTCCCATCCTCATTGAGAGATCCCCTCATTGAGAGATTCCCGCACACTTTGCGGAGGGTCCCAGTTCAATTTTTGACATGCCCAGTTCAAGCAGGCTTGGAATAGGCTCTCTTGCCATACCTTTAAATCACTCCCTTTAGCTGCTCACCCGTTGACTTTCCTTTAGGTGCATTAGTAGCTGCTAACTAGCTTGTGCTCTCTTGTCCTTGCAAATACCTGAGCTGCTTCGCTTTGTGGATAAGCTTTCCCACTTTCATGTTAATGGGTGGGATAGCTACATGCATGTTGCCTATGAAAATGCACTGCAAAACAAAGGAAATAATCTGTGCTCAACAATAAACAATCACGTCTTGAACAATCATATCAAAATGTAATTAGAATATAATAAAGAGGACACAGGCCAGTGTAATACAAATATAATGAAATTAAATATAGCAAGGTGTGTTTTACATACCACAGAGCATAGGTATAGTTAAACTATATCAACTCATATGCCAGAAACTCCAATAATATAGAACACAATCTGTCAGTTTCAACAGTCCCACAGGAGTTCAGGGATTCCCTGGAGCCTGGTGGATGAGCTTAATTATAGGTTCCTTCGGTATTCTAATTTATGTGTAAGCTAGCTAATAAAAAGCCACGTTTCACCAAAGGCTTCTTCACAAAGATGGAACTCTTAAGTTTTCTATAAATAAGCACATAAAACTCTTACCACAACTCAAAGATGGAAACACACACATAGCAGCCATCAGCAGAACTTAAAATTACCTGCTCCAAAGGGAAAAATTTCACCAACATGCTGTTTCCTTGCGCAGATGATTTTTCATGTTTCATCTAAATGTTTACACATTGGTTTCCAGTTTTGTATTTGTATGTGCTTGTGTTCTATATTATTGGAGTTTCTGGCATATGAGTTGATACAGTTTAAATATATCTATGCCCAATTTCATTATATTTGTATTACATTGGTCTGTGTCCTCTTTATTATATTCTAATTACATTTTGAATATGATTAAGACTTGTGATTGTTTATTGTTGAGCACAGATTATTTCCTTTGTTTTGCATACTTCTTCTGTGCTGCTTTTTGGTTTTGTTTATGAAAAATGCACTGTGCAAGACCAGCAGTGGGCTCCAGTTCTCTGTTCTGTGTGTGTATGGACATGTGGCATAATGCATGTTACTTCTTATACATTATGGCACAGAAGAGAGGTCTACAGTATGGTCAGCCCAAGGATCTTTATTGAGACTGGAGCTTTTTAACAGTCATGAATTACTAGGAGTCAGATAGCGTCCAGTGTGAGGGCAGACTGCCCAGGAAGGAGGTTGTTTGGGTTGAGTTTTATAGTTCTCTGTTCGGTGGGTTGCAGCTTTCAAGAAGGTGAACATGTTAAGGATTGTTAGGAAATGATTTTAAAATTAGACACCAGTGTCAAAAAGCCATTGCATAAACCTTTGGTATGGGCACACTGGGAATCCTGTGTGATATTCTGATCACCCTATCTCAGAGGATATCCCAGAGCTGGACTCGGCAGCTAAAATGACCAATAGGATGGAGCACCCTCCCTATGAAAAAAGGGTTAAACTTTTTAGCCTGTGAGGGCAAAGATGCTTGTAGGGAACCATAAAGAAGCCTGTTGAATCATGCCAACACCCCTCATAATCTAGCAATCCTAATTTCCCATAGTAGCCCTTTCCCATAGTAGCCCTGTCTTTTGCAATCTAATGTGAGAGGGCAATGCTTTTTTTTGGATGTCATGATATGCTTTGAGAAAATTTTTCATTCCTTGACCATTGGTTGTGGGGGGATGGTCAAGAACTGCTCTAGGTTCACATGCTTTCAATTCGAGTTTTCTCTCCCACCTCTCACCCCCTCCCAAACAAGAGGAGAGTGCCTCTTTGTGCGTAAGGAGCCTTCCCACTGAGTAGGCACCCTTTGTATCACAGGGTACTTTTCCCAAGCAAGGGCCCCCAGTTCATCAGAGGCAAAGAGCCTTTTTCCAGTGCCAAGCTGGCTCCAACGAGTGAGCAGGCAGACACTTTCTCAAGCCTGCTTTCTGGCTCCGGGCGGAAGTTTTTAAAAAGGCTTAGGTTGGGTGGATGGCCGCTTTTCTGGCCACTTGGTTTCACAAATGGTAACCTTTGTTTATTTCTTTGCAAGTAGCAGCAGTAGCAGCAGCAGCAGCACTTCTCCTTGTATAAGGCTGAAAAGGGGGAACTGGGCATCATTTGGCAAAAAAGCTGCCTAGATGCTCTACCTGGGCACTGACTGGTTAGTTCAGTTACTTTCAGTGGAGCTCTCTAGGGACAGCTGAAACATCTCCAGAGTTTAAAAAAAATGCATGCACCCAACACACAAACCATCCACCTGTGGTAGAGAAGAGAGGTATGGGAAAATATGCTAACTACATCAGCTGAGACCCACTCAGTGGGTGAAGATGCGAGCCAGTTGTTTGTTAGCCAGCACACGGCAGCCTTTCCTTCTCCATAATGGATTGATTTGTTTTTCTTTTTCATCCACCCCTAATCAGATGTTACAAATACTGCAAGGAGCAGCTCCCTCTGCAGCCATGCAGGGAATTTGTCTTAGCATTGGAAGGGCTAACCTACTGTGATTAACTATTTGTTAAAAAAAAGTGGTTGTAGACTAGTCTCCACACAAACACTTACTCAGAGTGGGCAGACAATGTGCAGGTATTCTAAACCACTAAATGTGGCCGTACTGAAAATGTTTCCCTTTTTTCTGCCTGTCTCTACTGGGGCAGTTGATGGACCTGAAGCTGACGGTGGATGGGCTGGAGAAGGAACGTGACTTCTACTTCAGCAAACTGCGAGACATCGAGCTGATCTGCCAGGAACACGAGAGTGAGAACAGCCCCATCGTATCAGGCATCATAAGCATCCTGTATGCCACAGAGGTCAGTACAGGAAGGGAGAGGGCAACTTTCGCTACTGATGAGGGAGAGGGGTGGCTCCTGGGCCGTTCGGCCTGTTTGCCCCCCTGGGTCCACCAAGGCAGCAGCTGACCATGACTCTGAGCATCTCCCCTTGCCCCTGCAGGAAGGCTTTGCCCCCCCAGAGGACGACGAGCTGGATGAGCAGCAGCATCCGGAGGACCAGGATGAATACTAATTCCACACTCGCTCATTGTCTGTCATGACAGACCACCCCATGCTCCTCACTGACCATGGACATTTAAGGTTTTTGCGTTGTACAGCCTCGTCCTGCACAGTCCACACATTATAACAGGTTTCTTACCAATACAAGAGGCCCACAGTGGTTTCTGTATGTTTTGCAGATCCCGCAGGAAGCCCCACGACGACATGGTAAATAGGCAGCAGTAGAGGGAGGAGACCAGTGCTGTAAATAGGCCTGTGGTGGGGCAGGACGCCCGGCATGGTGCCCTGGGCTCCTTCCCCTCCTCGCCCTATCCCATCCCACCCCCCATCTTCCTTATTTATTGAATTTTTTTTTCCAGTTGTCTTGGGTGTGAGCGCTCCCAACCCCCTTGTATTATATTGAGAGACAAATTCTTTGTATATTTTTCCGTACTGGATTTCGCTAGCACTTTGCCTGTTGTGTTCATGCCGAGCCAAGCTTTGGCACCCCCTCCTGGTTTTGGGGGTGTTTGAGCCTGGAGGAGGCCAAGCCCAGAACTGGAAGCTCGTTCAGTGGGATGGGGGTGGGGGTAAGGGTTGGACTTGGAATATTTATTTATTGGGGGGTGGGGTGGATTTTAATGATGCTGCTGAGAATGTGGCTTTTCCAGCTGCTCTGTCTGACATATCGAGTGGGCTTGAGGGGAGGGAAAGGAGATTTCATTCTGTCTGGGGCTTCATGGTGAAACCTGGGGGGACACATCAGCCTTACAGGTGGGAGCAGGTGGGTGAGTGGAAGCCCCCCCCCCCAAGAATGATCTTCCTCCATAAATGCCTCTTATTTGAGTTCCACCCAATTGCACTTGGGACTCACCAACTAGGAGGGGCTCAGGCCTCCTCCCCCACCCATGGTTCTGGCCCCACCGAAGTTTAGTTCATACTGTTTTGACAAGATTGCCACACAGACTCTGCCTTGACCCCGTTCCCTGTTTGCATTGCCTGTCCAATCACAGACACCGGTATGCAAAGCCTGCATCTGTGTTGCGTTTTATTTAAAATAAACTTGTGTGGTTTAAAAACTTGTCCCAGTGTGTCTGTGCTGTGAAGCCCCAACTTTCACACTCAAGGCCAGGGCACACTTCAGGGCCATCAGGAAGAGAGGGGAGTAAGAGTGCCTGCAGAACCTTTGAGAAGACCAGCGGTCTTTTGTCTCCAAGTTGGCAATCCCCTCGCCCTCCTGCTTCAGCATTTTTTTTGCAGAGGGGTGAAGTAGTCTTTGATCACAGGCGCTAAACTTAAAGAGTTCTCGTTGTCTCAGATGAAACGGTTAGTGTGTGTATCTTGCTGCTCAAAAGTCAGGTGCCAAGATAGCAGGCTGTCCCACCATGTGGTAGTGGCACTTCATGACGACCCTCTTTCAAGGCAAGAGACGTTCAGAGGTGGCTTGCCATTGCCTGCCTCTGCATAGCAACCCTGGACTTCCTTGGTGCTCTCCCATCCAAATACTAACCAGAGTCGACTCTGCTTAGCTTCCGAGATCTGACAAGATCAGGCTAGCCTGGTCAGGGTATTGTCCAGCCATACCTGCCTTTAAACCCATTTCCCTTGCCTGTGCTCCAGGACGGCTCTGCTGTTTTTACACCCTGCAAGGTATCTCACAGGTGTGGGAACACTGGTCCTCTGTTCCTAGCTCAGACCTGGCATTTCTGCAAAACTACTCAGGTCACAGCATAACTGTAAAAGCCACCTTGTCATCCACCTCTCCCCTCCCCCTGTGGTGTGTTTGGAAGGATTTGAGGCCAGCATGTCCCAGGAGCTGTCTTTTTGGACCAACTGTTCTCGCATCCATGATGCTAGTCCTTGTGATGGAACACAGTAAGGGACAATGGGTGTGTGCACAGCCTGAATTGTGCTCTTCGTTCCCATCCTATGCAAGCTCCAGTTCTACTGTTCCTTAGCGGCTAGGAGGTTACAGATGGCTGCTACAGTGTGGAGTCTGCCTGGTTAGCTAATTGCAGAAGAAGAATGTGAAGGTAAGATCAAAAGCTGTATGTGGATATCATATGACTAGGTGGAGATACACAGGAAACAAGGTGTTCAGTAAGAGGAAAACCAGACATTTGGGTCTGCTTTGCCATATCTGGCATCTCCTATCTTGTAAAATGTTCTTAAACATTCAATGATATTTCCCCCCCTATCTACTTATACTGGTACACAGATCCATTGATCTATGAAGGGGTGTGTGGGAGTGTAAGACACCTGTGATAAACCTTGCTTTCTTCTCAGGATATGAAGGAAGATTTAGGCTTATTTTAGGGGGGAAACTTATCTTTTATAAGATTATAAAGTTATTCCGTGTGCATAGAAAACTTCTTGATTATATATAAACTTGACGAGCAGAAAGGAAATACTTCACAGAAGTCACAATTACAGAATACACAGCCTCAGTGTCATGATGACCACTGGTTTAGGTGTTTTAAAAGGGGACAGCTATGCGGAGGCTGCGTGAAGCGGCCTTATACTGAGTAGGACCATTGGTCTGTTCAGAGTCAGTACTGTCTATTCTGACTGGTAGTGGTTCTCCAGGGTCTCAGACAGAGGTCTTTCACATCACCTGTGACTTGATCCTTTAACCCCCCCCCCCCAAAAAAAAACATGTTCTGTGGCAGTACCCATTACAGAAAAGTAAAGAATAGGGAAGGACTGTTACCTTTGTCTCCTGCTTGTGGGCCTGGTGGGAAACTGGGTCTTTTGTCTGATTCAGCAAGGCTCTTCTCTTAATGACAGATTAGTACGTTCAGTGGAGATGTGCATAAATACAACTTGTTTGTTCTTGCCTTGGCCACACAGTGGCACTCTTGCTGCATCCAATATAGCTGAATCCATTTGGAGCCACCCAAAGATTGCTTGACTTGGAGGGGAGGAGGCAGTTTGGAAACCACTTCATCGAGAAGGAGCAGCTTTGCTCTAAGCACACCCCATCTCTTGTACAACCTTCTTACACCTAACTTCTCCTACCAGCTAGTATTAACTTCTGGCTTGGTGGTTGATGCTCACAACAGATTTCAGTTGCTTAGAAGGTGGCTATTATGTCCTCGATTTGGTATGCTGTTCAGTCCAGAGGTACTGCTCAAAGGTAGGTTTTGCTTTAGCAATAGATGGCCTCCCTTCTCTGACGCTTTTCAAGAAACACCCCAATTCAGGACTTAAGGAAGCTAGTTGGAAAAACAGTTGCCCAGACATGTACTAGTATTTAGCACCTGAAACTGTCAGCCCTTCACAGAGATTTGCAGAGGCCTGCTGGGCATCAAGCAACTACATCCTTTGGGCTTCTCCTCCTGCCTGTTCTGTATTTCTTTGGAATGGCTAGTTACACCATCTAAGACCAGATGCTGTGACTCAACTATGAGCTATGTCTCAACTATGAAGATCAAAGGTCCTTTTCCACTCTGGCTGGTTAAAAGACAAGAGTCCAGCTGCCAGCAAAGCATTTACCTGGGGAAAGGGGAGCAGCAACTTTATTTCCTTGGTGAGAAACAAACCACAGGCTTATCCTAGCTAGTTGTTCATGAACTCTGTGTTTGGTGCTCAAGTTTGCAGAGAGTCTCTGTTCGATAAAGAGAGAGACATACAAAGCACCAAGGTTTTCTTATGTAACAGAAGCATGAGCATTCACTGGATTTTTGTCAGCTTGCACAGCTACCAGTTCCTCCCTCTGAGGCTGATTCAGGGCAATGGGACATTCATAACTAAAGTACTCCAGCTGTGGTGGGGTTTTGCTTGCTCCATGCCTGACCTGCTGCACTCTGCTAGAAGGTAAATTTAGGTCCTGAGTTTTTACTGTTAGGCATAAAATAATCCCATTTTCATGTTTCACTTCTAACTAGGATCTCTGGTTACCAAGTTTCAGTTTCATAGCGCATATATTAATAGTTTTACTGTAGGGCAGAGAATGCATGCCCTGCCACACATTTTGGATTAACATAGCCATGTCCCATTGTTAGCCTTTGTAAACAATATGTTTTATACCAAATTTGAATTGGATGCAAGGATAGAATCTAACCACTTCCCTCCCCCACTGCTCTCCAAGGTGAGCAATTTTTGTAGAGAAAGTAGATTAATTACTCCTGTATTCCAGATAGACTAGGGCACTTATACAGGTTTAGCTATAACCCAGTGGACCAACTAATGAATTCTTGGCTGATGACCTAATTGGGCCTTCTGTGGAAAAATCAATTTGCTTATGAGTAAAAACTAGTTCTGACACAAAAAACAGCTTTTGTTGTTGAAAGGATGCCCTAGAAGAGGTATTCCTTGCAGCAGCTGAGAGAAGGAAGAAATTTCTAAAAGCATGTGCCAACTGTACATTTTGCAAGGGGTCTGGGTAAAAGTTGGATCTAAATGGATCCTCATTAATTCCTATGATTTTTACACTGAAACAAAATAAAACCACCATCATATTGTAGGCCATGTGTTAGTCTACAAGGGGCACCACAAAAATCACACACCCACAGATTCGTGGCACCACAGCAGCACAAAAACATGATTCCAAAGGACGGATCCTCATGAATTCATATGATTTCTATGCTGGAATGAAATAAAACCTACATCATACTGTAGACCATGTCTTAGACTATAGGCAGCACTCCAAAAATCATGCCCCCATGAATTCATGGCTCCACAAAACTGCAAAAACATGGTTCCAAAGCACGGATCCTCATGGATCCTCAGGGTTTTTCAATTGGGTCACCCGAAACACACCATCAAATCACATAACATGTCCATGGCCAGCTTGCACCACAAAAATCACAGATCCATGGCTTTGTGGTGACACCATTCTGTAAAAACATGATTCTGAAGCACGGATCCTCATGGATGCTTGGGTTTTTTGTGTTGGGACACCCCAAACACACCCTTAAATCCCATATGTCCATGGCCACAGCCCGCACCACAGAAATCACGGTGCCACAGCTCTGTGGCAACACCATGCTGCAAAAACATGGTTCTGAAGCATGGATCGTCATGGATCTTTATGATTTTTACATTGTGTCACCCCAACATCACCATCAAATAATATGCCTTGTCCATGGCCACAGAATGCACCACAAAAATCATATATCCACAGCTCTGTGGCAACACCATTCTACAAAAACATGGTTCCAAAGCACAGATCCTCGTGGATCCTTGGGGTTTTTCAACTGGTTCACCCAAAACACACCATCAAATCACATAACATGTCTACGGCCACAGCTTGCACCACAAAAATCATGGATCCACGGCTTGGTGGTGACACCAGTCTGTAAAAACATGATTCTGAAGCACGGA
>NW_015168654.1:1589223-1604882 GCF_001447785.1 Gekko japonicus
TCCACTGCTCTGTGGCGACCCCATTCTACAAAAACATGGCTCCAAAGCACGGATCCTCATGGATCCTCAAGGTTTTTGTGTTGGGTCACCCCAACATCACCATTAAATTACATACCTTGTCCATGGCCACAGAATGCACCACAGAAATCACATGTCCAAGGCTTCATGGTGACACCATGAAGCCAAAATATGGTTCTGGAGCATGGATCCTCATGAATGTTTTGGGATTTTGTGTTGGGACACCCCAAAGATATCATTAAATCCCATACCATGGCCATGGCCACTACTTACACCACAAAATTAATGGGTCCCGGGCTTCGTGGCAACACCATGTGCAAAAACATGGCTCTGAAGCACGGATCCTCATAGATCCTCAGTGTTTCTGTGTTGGGTCACCATGTACTCACCATCACATCACATATCATGTCCATGGGCACAGCTTGCACCACAAAAGTAATGGATCCATGGCTTCGTGGCAACACCGTGAAGCCAAAAAATGGTTCTGGAGCATGGGTCCTCATGGATTCTTGGGGGTTTTGTGTTGGAACACCTAAACATACCATTAAATCCCATATCATGTCCATGGCCACTACTTGCTCCACAGAATTCATGGATCCACGGCTTCGTGGCAACATGCTGCAAAAATATTGTTCCAAAGCACGATTCCCATGGATCCTCAAGGCTTTTGCGTTGGGTCACCATGAACACACCAACAAATCCCATCTGATGTCCATGGGCACAGGTTGCACCACAAAAGTAATGCATCCACTGCTTTGTAGCAACACCATGAAGCCAAAACATGGTTCTGAAGAACGGATCCTCATCGATCCTCAAGGATTTTGCAATGGGACACCCCAAACACACCATCAAATCACATATCATGTCCACGGGAACAGCTTGAACCACAGAAATCATGGATCCACAAGCTTCAGGGCAACACCATGAAGCAAAAACGTGTTTTGGAAGCACAGATCCTCATGGATCCTCAAGGCTTTTGCAATGGGGCTCCCCAAACACACGATCTAATCACATTGCCACTCGGCCATCACACGTGAGAGGTCATTCTGGCTCCCCCAGATCTTGTTAGGGGGTCTTTAAAAAGTTATGGCTGCCCGCGGCGGTGGCAGCAGCGCTAATAGCAGTGACAAAGGGGGGGAGGGGTGCGAAATGTTCCCCCGCCTCTCTGAGCCCCGGGGTGGTGGCCTTGGAGTCCTACGGGCAAATTCCACCTCTCGCGTGTGATGGCGCCATCACGCGAGAGGTCATTCTGGCTCCTCCAGGTCTTGTTAGGGGCTCTTTAAAATATGGCTGCCGGCGGTGGCAGCAGCGCTAATAGCAGTGACAAAGGGGGGGAGGGGTGCGAAATGTTCCCCCGCCTCTCTGAGCCCCGGGGTGGTGGCCTTGGAGTCCTACGGGCAAATTCCACCTCTCGCGTGTGATGGCGCCATCACGCGAGAGGTCATTCTGGCTCCCCCAGGTCTTGTTAGGTCCTCTTTAAAATGTTATGGCTGCCCATGGCGGCAGCAGCACTAATGGCAGCGGCGGCGGGGGGGAGGGACGTGAAATGTTCCCCCGCCTCTCTGAGCCCCAGAGTGGTGGCCTTGGAGTCCTAGGGGCAAATTCCACCTCTCGCGTGTGATGGCCAAGCGGCGAGAGGTCATTCTGGCTCCCGCAGGTCTTGTTAGGGGCTCTTTAAAAAGTTATGACTGCGGCGGGGGGGGGGGGCGCAAAATGTTCCCCCGCCTCTCTGAGCCCCGGGGTGGTGGCTTTGGAGTCCTAGGGGCAAACTCCACCTCTCGCGTGTGATGGCCAAGTGGCAAGAGGTCATTCTGGCTCCTTGTAGTGTATTCAAAGCTGCCTTGAATGCATGATATGTTGTGAAACATCTAATTGAAGTGTAATGTAAAGCTTCGTCCTGGGCTAGGATCCAAATCCATCCAATCGTGTTACTAGCCCAGGAAGCACCTAACCAATCACTTTCAAGCAAGCTCCCTGAGCGGGAACATCCGTGATTGGTCCTTATGTGAACAACCTTATTGGTTGGTATCTGTACAGTGGGTGTGGCTACATTAGCCGGGAATTTTTAAAAGCAGGACAGCTGCAATGTAAAGGCTGTTCTGGCTATCAGATGTTGATCCATGTTAGAGTTGTGTTCGAGTTGAAGAATAAAGTTGTGTTCTTGCTGAATCACTCTCCGACTTCTTTGTTAAGCGAGCGACATAACAATTGGCGACGAGGATGGGATATTAGTGCGGATAGGCAGCCCCGCGAAACAATCCCACGACGGACAACAACGAGCATTGCGCCGTGGCCGATCAGCAGCAGGCACTGCCAGATCTGGAGGAACCGCCTGCAACGATGGCCAATAGCCAGAAGTTCGAGGCATTCGAACCCACCACCGAGGACTGGGATTCTTACCTGACGAGGTTCGAGTTCCACCTCGAGGCGAACGACATCGCAACCGAAGAGAAGAAGTGGGCAACTCTTCTGAGCTCTTGTGGCAAGAGCGTTTTCGACATTGCCCGGTCGCTGGTAGCACCAGTGGACATCAAGACGGTCCCGTTCAAGGATCTGACAGAGACGTTGAAAGCACACTTCTCTCCTCAGCCGTCAGAAATTGCCTGTCGGCATGCCTTCTATAAAAGAAGCCAAGCAGCTAATGTGTCGGTGGCTGAGTATGTAGCCGCGTTATGCATGGCTGCAAGGCCCTGCAAGACCGACTGGTGTGCTGGATGAGGGATGAACGGTTGCAACAGCGGTTGTTCGCTCACACCACCCTGACTTGGGCTGTCACCTACTCTGAGGTCGTCGCCACAGAGGCAGCTGACAAGTCAACCAGAGAGGTACGCCAGCGGTTGGCGTCGACAGAGCAGCATGTACACCACCAGGCTTCCGGCAACAAGAGTGGTGACGTCGACCAGGACGTGTACGAAGTCAAGGCGGGAGCTGACAAGCGGACCCGAGTGAAGCCTGCAGCCAGCCCAGCGTGCGCCGGTTGTGGCGGGAACCATCCTCGTGAGCGCTGTTGGTCAAAAGACGTGTGTCGAGCGTGTGGGAGGCGGGGCCATCTGGCACGAGTCTGCAGATCGCCAAAGAAGCAAGTGCCGACATCCCCACCGAGGAACCAATGCTCACAAGCAGCCATCAGAGACGCCAGCTGTCAGATGACAACGAGCCTGTCATCCGCAATGACCGTCCTTCGTACCGGTGGTCATGGAAAGATCCACATCACCATCCACCTAGACGGCGTTCCATGCAGCATGCAAGTTGACTCCGGTTCATCGATGACAGTCATCTCTTCAAGGACGTGGCAGTGGCTATTCCCAACCCAGAGTCGGCGGCGGTTGAAGCCAGCAGACACCCGGGTATCTGGTTTTCAGGGGAAACGTATCCCTCTGGCGGGGAGGGATACCTTTAGTGTTGAGTTTAAGGGGAAATGTGCCACATTATCTCTGATGGTTGCTGAGGGAGACCGAGTTAATTTGCTTGGCCTGGATTGGTTTGAACCCCTGGATATTGCAATTACCGGGGTAAACAGTGTTGTTGAGAATAAATGGGCACTGTTGTATGCGGAGTTCCCTGAAGTGTTTGGGGGCGGTTTGGGAAGGTACAACAGGCTCCCGGTGTCGTTCAAACTCGATCCCTCCGTGACCCCGATCCGATTGAAATATTGGAAGGTGCCTATCTCGCTCAAACCCCGGATCGAAGCAGAGCTGGACAAGCTGATCGAGCAGGGGGTGCTTGAGCTGGTTCCATTTAGCAAATGGGAAACAGCAATAGTGACGCCGGTAAAGTCAGACGGGTCGGTGAGAATTTGCGCTGACTATAAGTGCACGATTAACCGTGCCTTACAGCAGCACTCTTACCCCGTTCCTGTCATCAGCCACAATCTGGCATCTCTGGGGGGAGGGAAGGTATTTGCCAAGCTTGACTTAGCGCAAGCGTACCAGCAGCTGCCAGTGACTGGGGAGGCAGCAGAAGCCCAAACTATCGTTACCCACAGAGGGGCTTTCAGGGTCAACAGACTCCAGTTCGGGGTAAATGTCACCCCAGGGATCTTTCAGGGGTTGATGGAGGGCTTACTAAGAGGGGTGCCAGGCACGGTACCATATTTTGATGATGTGCTGATTGCAGGGGGGTTTGATCAAGAGCTCATGGAACAGGCAAGAGCAGTGTTGGAGCGTTTCAAGACTGCTGGCCTCAAGGTAAAACAGTCTAAGTGCCTTGTAGGAGTTCCAAGTGTGGAGTTCTTGGGGTTTCGGGTAGACGAAAATGGTGTCCACCCCACAGAAGACAAGGTGGCGGCAATTAAGAATGCCCCATGACCCCTTAACAAAAAGGAGCTCCAGTCCTTTCTAGGACTATTAAACTTCTACCACGCTTTTCTGCCACACAAAGCGTCGGTGGCGGCTCCATTACACGCACTCCTCCACAAGGACGTGAAATGGAGGTGGGGCTCGGAACACGAGGGGGCTTTCAAGGGAGTCAAACCCTATTGTCATCAAACGCCGTCCTCACGCACTATGATGAACAGAAACTGTTGGTGCTGGCGGCAGATGCGTCTCCATTTGGGGTGGGGGCAGTCCTCAGCCACTTAATGCCAGACAGCAGTGAAGCCCCGTCACGTTTTATTCGAGGTCTCTATTGGCCACAGAAAAAAACTATGCACAAATTGATAAAGAGGGTCTGTCACTCGTCTCTGCAGTCAAGAAATTTCATGACTTTTTGTTTGGACAGAAATTTCTTTTGGTAACAGACCACAAACCATTGTTGGGGATCTTTGCCCCGGACCGGCAAATCCCCAACATACTGTCGCCTCGAATGTTGCGGTGGGCGATCTTCCTCACCGCGTACGATTATGACCTTGAGCACAGGCTGGGCAAGGTGATTGGACATGCGAATGCCCTCAGTCGCTGCCCTCTACCCGGCCAGGACGTGGACCCTGCTCCAGCTAGCACGGTGCTAGCCATTGATGAACTGCCTCAGGCTCCAATCTCCTCCACGGACATTGCTGCTGCAACAGCGAAGGACAGTGTACTCGCCCGAGTTTTAAACTGGGTGTGGAGGTGGCGGCCAGCAGGAACTGTGCAGCCGGAGTTCAAACCTTTTCAGGGGTGCAAAAATGAGCTTTCAGTGTCGAAAGGGTGTGTTTTGTGGGGTAACCGGGTGGTGGTGCCCCTCAAACTCCAAGAAAAGGTGCTGGAATCACTGCATGAGGGCCATCCCGGCATGGTCCACATGAAGGCGTTAGCCCGGGGGTATGTGTGGTGGCCCGGCTTAGACACCGACATTGAGGAGTAGGTCAGGGTTTGTATGCCATGTCAGCAGGCCAGGCCCGAACCTCCTACCGCCACTCCGCAGAAGTGGGAATCTGCAGGGAAGCCTTGGTCCAGGCTCCACTTGGATTTTGCGGGGCCTGTTCAGGGACAAATGTTCCTTATCGTTGTTGACGCGTACTCAAAGTGGTTGGAAGTTGCGCACATGCACTCCACCACTTCGATCTCCGTCATCAACGTGCTGCGTCGCTTGTTCTCCACCCACGGGCTACCGGACGTGTTGGTGAGTGACAACAGGACGCAGTTTGTCTCTAGGGAGTTCGACCAGTTCCTATCCGACAACGGGATTAGGCACCTGACGTCGGCTCCCTTCCACCCGGCTTCTAACAGCCAGGTGGAAAGAATGGTCAGGACGACCAAGGAGGCCCTTGCAAAGCTAACGCAGGGCGATTGGGGGGTAAAACTGGCCTCATTTTTGCTGCGCCAGCACGTTACCCCGTGCTCAGCCACAGGCCGCAGCCTGGCCGAGCTGCTGATGGGGCGTCACCTTACCACCTTATTAGATCGCCTTCATCCAGATCTGAAAGATCTAAAGCCCCAGCAGCAGAGTGCGCTCCCTAAGGTCCGCACTTACGAACCAGGCGACAAAGTGTTTAGTCGTAACTATGCAGGGGGTCACTCGTGGCTACCAGCCATTGTAACTGAGTGTCTTGGTTCAAGAATGTATGTGGTTGAGCTTGTAGATGGATGCAAGTGGCGACGCCACATACACCAGCTTAGGCAGTGGTGGGCAAAGGAACGCCTAGACTCCCAGCCGGCTGAGTCCCCCGAACCAGTGGACCGTCCCAGACCTCCTCCAGAGGTGAGTACTGCCAAGCCCAGTACTGTCCCAGTGATAGGGCAGACCCCTAACTGCGGACCCGCAACACAGGACGGAAGTGTACCTGACTCACTTCCTAGTGAGTCAAGCGGAGTCCCCCAAGCTGAGCTGAGTCCTGAGCCTACACAGCTACGTAGGTCTCAGCGGGTGCGCCAAGCACCGACCTACCTAAGTGATTACGAGTGTACATGATTGTTTTTACTTAGGGGGGAGGAATTGTAGTGTATTCAAAGCTGCCTTGAATGCATGATATGTTGTGAAACATCTAATTGAAGTGTAATGTAAAGCTTCGTCCTGGGCTAGGATCCAAATCCAACCAATCGTGGTACTAGCCCAGGAAGCACCTAACCAATCACTTTCAAGCAAGCTCCCTGAGCGGGAACATCCGTGATTAGTCCTTATGTGAACAACCTTATTGGTTGGTATCTGTACAGTGGGTGTGGCTACATTAGCCGGAAATGTTTAAAAGCAGGACAGCTGGAATGTAAAGGCTGTTCTGGCTATCAGATGTTGATCCGTGTTGGAGTTGTGTTCGAGATGAAGAATAAAGTTGTGTTCTTGCTGAATCACTCTCCGACTTCTTTGTTAAGCCAGCGACTTAACACTCCCCCAGGTCTTGTTAGGGGCTCTTTAAAAAGTTATGGCTGCCCGCGGCGGCAGGAGGGGTAATGGCGGCGGCAGCGGGGGGAGGGGCACGAAATGTTTTCCCGCTTCTCTGAACCCCAGGGTGGTGGCCTTGGAGTCCTAGGGGCAAATTCCACCTCTCGCGTGTGAGCCGCTCGGCCATCACACGCAAGACGTCATTCTGGCTCCTCCAGGTCTTGTTAGGGGCTGTTAAAAAAATTATGGATGCTGGCGGCGGCAGCAGCGCTAATGGCAGCAGCAACGGGGGGTGCGAAATGTTCCCCCGCCTCTCTGAGCCCCGGGGTGGTGGTCTTGGAGTCCTAGGGGCAAATTCCACCTCTGGCATGTGATGGGGTCATTCTGGCTCCCCCAGGTCTTGTTGGGGGCTCTTTAAAAAGTTATGGCTGCCCAAGGCAGCGCAGGGGCGGGGCGAGAAATGTTCCCCTGCCTCTCTGCAAACTGTGGACGTGATTTTTGTGGTGCCCCCTATAGATTAACACATGGCCTACAATATGATGGTAGTTTTATTTCGTTTCAATGTAAAAATCATATGCATTCATGAGGATCCATGTAGATCCGACTTTTACCTTTTACCTTTTGCAAGTACCTAAGCTAAGATTTAAACATCTTTTTTTTTTTTTGATGCAGCAGTCTTTAAACCTAAAAATTCGTGATTGGCCCACAGTTGCTCAGTACCCTTCACTAGCACTTCTTTCAGCGGTTTCTGCCCTCCGTTTGTCAGGCTCCATTTAACAGTGGTTTCCTAGTTGCTCCAGAACGCCTCATCTTCAAAGATGGCTCTAGCCTCGGTTCCCCTGTCACACACGAGGCTTCATCTCTACGCTCTCTTCACTCCTGCTGCTCACACGCAGCCTTTCGAAAGTCTCCCGTTCCTTCAAACGACTCTGCTTTTGCTGTCCCGCACGTCCGAATAATCTCTCACAACACCAGGGCGGTGCCACAAAATCTCTCTTCAAAACCCACGTTTCCCACCTTCCCTGAGCTCCCTTCGCCTACTGAAAAGGAGCCTAAAGCACGTGGGACTGGAACGAACGCCGCTTCTTCCGCTGAGATTATTCCTCGCTTCCGTCTCCTTCATATCAGTTTCCATAGGAAGCGCTTCGGGGCAGGGAGCTGCGTTCCCGAAGAGATGAGGGCAGAAATGCATGTTGGCAGCTTGGGGGGGGGTCATGAAGAAATTTAGAAACAGACAGCTGCTGCACCCTGGAAGAGGAGCACTGGCACAAGTGGGTGGAGACTGTCCCGGAAGGAGGCAGCGCTTTCTGCACATCACGTGGCCTTTAGGGGCGGAGCAGGGAGGGGACGTGGCAAAACTAGTATACACATCCAGCTCCTGCGTGGAGGGAGGGGCGGCCGGCTAGCCAATCAAGGAGTCTGTAGGGCGTGGCTTCTGGGCTCTGTGAACGCGGTCTGTTCTCTTTTGCCTCTCCCTTTTAGCGCGTGCGCGCGGGGGTGGCTTGCTGAGTCTCCTCGGAGAAAAGGGAGCTGGAACGAGGGGGTGCCCAATGGCGGCGCGCTGGGAAGTGGTGCGGAAGCCGAGCCGTCGGGGCCCAGGAGGCGGCGGCGGGCCCGGGGGGCGGAAAGCGCTGGGCGAGGCCAATGGGGGCCGTGGTCTGGCCCCGCCCCGTGAGTATGGGGAAGATGGGGGATGGGGCTGTGTTGCTGGAGAGTGGAACCTCCCTGTAGTAAGGCAGTCTACCCTGATGTATGAGAGCTGGATGGGGGAGTGCGTTGGCCGCACCCTCTCGGTTTGGGGGTTTTGTGTGTCTCAGTTGGGATGACAGCTGAGGCTAACGCAGTTGGGTTCTCAAGCAATCCTGTTATCCCACCTCGTCCTGCGGAGAGAATGGCGGCCAACTGATCTCTGTTTTGCGTTTCCTGTAGTGCCTCTGGCGCCTTCAGAAACCCTCTATGAGCTCGCCTTTGAGAAGACCATGAAAAAGCAGAACAAAGAGCAGGTGCCACCACCCCCTGGGCAGCAGCCGCAACAGAAAAAGCAAAACTCGGGGAAGCCCGCCAAGAAATCATCAGCTGGAGATTCGGGGCACAAACAAGGCCAATTCCGATCATTGGAAGATGCCCTGAAAGCGGTAAGTGGTGCCCTTGTAGAGGTTGAGACCTTTGACTGTGTGCTGTAGGTGACTGTGTAGTCCTGAACAAGTTGTGTTGCTGGGTCTGAAACGACACCTGTGTGGGAGCAAAACTTGTTTACCCAAAGCGAGGGCAAGAACCAGTGCTTTAGACCGCAGCTGGGTGGTGAATGTTAACCGTCTTGCCTTATTGCTTTGTTGCCCCCTTTCTCTGCAGAGAGACTAGTTCAGCTGTTAATATGATTAATGACTTATTGTAGGTAAAGGATTAAAAACCTGCAGAAAGAATCTTTAGTGAGTTTGTCCCTTGGAATGAATAGTCACCTGTAGGTGGAAGCCTGGAAGTAATTAATTTTGGAGCTTTACCTGCAGGTTTTCCTTTACTAAGAAGTCTCCGCTTGAACCAGCTGCATACACATAGTGTGTGTAGCGCCCCATTGCCTCCACCGTGGGAGGGAACATTTGCAGATGATGGGCATGAAAAAGAACACCATGTCTTCAAAGTGTAGCCTGGTTAGTTTGCTGTAGGACTGGGGGAGCGGCAAAGTATTTGTATTTGCTTTTTAAAAAATTGTAAAGTACTTAAAATCCCCTAATCTCTGGAGAAGTTTGGCTTAACAGCTCGGTTACTGAACTTTGGGAAATGATCTTGTTGATAAAAATTTACTACTGCCTCCTCATCCAGTCTCTTGGCTGCTTATGGGGCAATGCCTTTGAAGGGTCATTCTAGTGGTGCAGAAAGAGAAGTCTTTTCTGCCTAGCATTTAACCTACAGCAGCGTTTCTCCTTATTCTGTGTGCATTTCTGTCATCTGATGCGTTTGGTTCACTTTTGGACTCAGAGGCTACTGCAGTTCTTAAAAAAATGTGGCCTGGTAAAAGAGAGACTAGGAAATATCCATTCGGTATATATAGAAAACTTAATTCTAAGAGTTCTGTGTTACAAACCACGTGATTGTCCTTTTCCTCCTGGCTTGAAACTCTTGTAGCACTAGCCTCTCTCAGTCTTGATAATGTTGCCAAGCTGGACCTTGGAAGTGAAAGAGACTGGATTGATCCTGAGAGGTGGGTAGAACACATGGTTTGTAGGCAGCCAGTCCAGGAATCTGTCCTGGATCTTCAGTAGCAGGTGCTGAGGAAGGACTAACCATCCTTTGGACGCTGTGAGTCAGAGTAGGCAAGGCTGAGCTAGATGGACCAACAACTTCACTCCGAAAAAGGCAGTTTTGTACTGCTTCCTCATTTGTATCCCATCTCCGCAAGTCTGCTTGCAGAAGTGTTCCAGATCCTGGCAGTTGTGCCAGTTGCTGCCTTTCCCAATGCTCCTTTAACTCTTCTTTTTTGCAGCTTGATTTGTCAGAACTCCAGAAGGAGCTGGATAAAAGCTTGAGCATGTTCCCTGAGAATCCTTCTGTATGGGCCAAAGACCTAGCTGGATACCTGAACTACAAGCTGCAGGCTCCTAGGAGCGACCCTGCACTTAGCCAGCACCCTCACGGTCAGTGGTGCCTTGAATGTTGCTGTCAGTCAGAGGGGATGTTGTATGAGCCTTGAGAAATCTACCACACCCATATTTCACTTGCAGATGCCTGGCGTATGTGCCTGGTGCTCTTCAAAATGTGTGTGTCATTTGTTGCCTTCAGAGCTCTTGTGCAATGTTTTGCTAAACCAGTAATTCTTAAAGGGGGTGGTGAGAAAAATGTCCTTTTTGAAAAGCCGTTGTCAGCCACCTTTCAAATTCTGCAACCAGAAAATCTAGATTTTTGCAGTTGGAGTGTATCCCATAAATGGGAGAAATTTGCTTGCATTCTTGTGCTTCGTGAATTTGTACAATTTTACAGTTGTTGCAGGGAAGTTCTTTTTTTATTTCATTTTTCTTCAAGGAATTTTTAAAAAAATTACAGTAAAAGTGATACTTGGTATTTGCAAATGCAAGTAGGTATCTCCTTTCTCTCCCTGTGTCCTCTTAAGTGACCCTGGGAATTCTAATGTAGAGTTTGTGTGTTTCATGTGTTGGAAAATAGTCTTTAGTTGTAAAGACTGAAGCTTGATTTTTAAAAAGATTAAATTCTCAGGGTGGTTGTGTATTCTGGATCTTGAAATCACAAATTTTTGCAGTGCCTGGGTCTCAGATTGTTGGATGGTCTTGTTTGGTTTTGGTGCTGATAACTACCACCACCCCACCCAAGAGTGGCAATTCAAAGGCATTCATCTTCCTCTGAGCTGAAGAGCCTTGTTCCAGCCATTCTGTCTGCTCTTGTGTTTACACTGTGCTCAGGACTCCTTCACAAGCCATTAACACTGGAGCAAGTGATCTCTTTGGTGGGGCTTTATTTGGCAAGATACTGAATAACAAGAAGTAAAGGGCATAGTCTGAATGTCTTGGGCTGTCCCTGGATAGAGAGTGTCCAGCCAAGACTGGGGTGCTGTTGGTCCACGGAGAAGCTGCTTGTTGACTGCGGAGCCAGCCTGTCCTGGAAGGGGTTGCAGTCCCCTGAAGGAGCAGTTTCGGAGCTTGGGGGTACAGCTACATCCTGCCCTGCAGTTGGAGGCTCAGGTCTCCTCTGTGGTATGCACAGCACCTATCATCAGCTCCAGCTGGTTTGCCAGCCATGGTCATTCCTCAGAAGGTGTGATCTCTGGCTACAGCAATCCATACTCTGATCACATCCAAGTTAGATTACTGTAATGTGCCCTGAAGGGGGACTGCTTTTGAAAAGGGTTCAGAAACTTCTATTGGTCCAAAATACAGGGGCCAGGCTACTGTCAGGAGTTGGTTACAGAGCTCATATCACCCCTGTGCTGAAAGATCTGCGTTGGCTGTCCATCTGTTATTTCATTTCTCCCCAAATGGCTTGGGGCCAGGGCACACAAAGGACCCTCTCCTCCTATACTATTCAGCTGGCAATTAAGATCTGCCTCCCAAGCCCTGCTTTCTGTGCCCCCACCGTCAGAGGTCAGGTGGGTGGCAACTAGAGATAGGGTTGCCAAATCGTTTTTACCTCGCGGTGGGGGGCTCCCGTTTGGCGTCCTTAGCGGTGCACAAAGCACATGCACGTCAGCAGGGTGTGACGTGATGACGCCGGGCACGCTGGGGGCGGGGCCACAGCCATTTGAGGGGAAAACTCTGTTTTCCCCTGAAAGGGCTGTGGCCCCGCCCCCAGCGTGCCCGGCGTCATCACGTCACATCTGGCTGACGTGTACGCCGGGGCGGGGTTTCTGTGACGTGATGACGCCGGGCACGCTGGGGGCGGGGCCACAGCCATTTGAGGGGAAAACTCTGTTTTCCCCTGAAAGGGCTGTGGCCCCGCCCCCAGCGTGCCCGGCGTCATCACGTCACATCTGGCTGACGTGTACGCCGGGGTGGGGTTTCCCCCGGGGGGATTTGGCAGCCCTAACTAGAGACAGGGTATTTGCTGTGGTGGCACCTCACCTGTGAAACGCATTTCCCTTGAGGCTCCCCTGGTGGCTAATTTTACTTTCATTTAGGCACCAAACTGAAACGCCTGTTCACCCAGGCTTTTAAATAGGGGTTTATCTTACCATGTTTTTAATGGTTTGCTCTGTTTTATAGACAGTTTTAATGCCACTTTTGTTTTAATATTGTAGTTTTAAAATTATATGTTGCGCCTTGAGCAGGGCTCAGATGAGGGAGGTGTAGAAATATCATAAATAAATAATGCTGCCTTTGTTTTCCTGGACTCCAAGTGGGCTTTCTCCTGCACAGCATTTTCCAGCAGGCTGAGCCTACGGATCAAGTCATTTTAAGCTGCCCTGTCCAAAATCCACAGGAATGCAGACGTTGGGGCTTAGCAATAGGCTGGCTTTGGCAACTGTGCAGTAACTTGGACTGAGATGTTCATCTGGTTCTTGGGCCTGGGGGTGGGAGTGGGGGGGGATCTTTGTTAGATATCTCCCTGAATTTTGTAGATTTGTTACTGGTGGACGGGGGCCAGAAGCATTGACTTTAAAAATCTACAGGCTGCTACTGCAGCTGTGTTAAAGTTCAGCATTTGTAATAAAATCTTCAATGGAATATGAGCCTTCCTAGTTGCTTTGGCCACTGCTTTTTGAACCACAACAGGGTGAGCCTTTATAACACTAGAGGGTTTTTTTGTTGTTGTATTTTTCGTGTGTGTGTGTGTGTGTATGCGCACCTGGAAGTCATGGCGACTTCTGGTAAATGACCCCTACTGTAGGCCTGGAGGATATTCAGAGAGGTGGCTGAATAAAGCCTTCCCCTGTCCTCCCAACTGCTGGTATTCCACGGAGGTCTCTCGTCCAAGTACTTGCCGGAGTCGACCCTGCTGAGCTTCCGAGATCTGATGAGATCGGGCTTGCCTGGGCTAAAGGAAGCAGCAGTATTCTCTTCCATTGCATTAGGGTTAGTGTGAGCCTGCAGCATCCACACAGGCTCCTGCCGGTGAATGCAGTCCTTGTGTTAAGGCAACATACAGAGCTGAGGATTTGCCCAGGTCCCAGCCTGGGAAGCAGCTGCTATTCCCTTGAAAACGAGAGCCCCTTATCCAAACCGGTGTTTGTCTCCAAGACCAAAGGTGGGGAAGTTCTGACGGCAATGGGTGTTGACTTTATAAAGCCTTCCTTAATCATGCAGCATTATGATGATGATTACTATCTTGGCTGCAGACTATCCCTACTGTCTTGTGAACAAGGAGCTGAGGAGCATAATCAAGTCCCTGCTGTCGAAATCCGGGGGCGTCCTGGAGCTTTTCTTTGACCACTGTATTTACACAATGTTGCAAGAGCTGGACAAGACGCCAGGTGAGAGCTCAGTGACACTCGGGGAAGAGGCCTTTGGGTGAAAGGTTTCTTACCACGTCTGTTTCCTGGAAGGGCTTGACAAGCAGGGATGGAGCCAGAGTTGTGGGACTGTTGAGGGCAGGTAATGGAGAGGACAGCAGTGGCTGTGACAGACAAGGGAAGAAACCCTGAAGTTGACAGCCATGATTTCTGGAGCTGACTCCTACCGCCTGACCCAGTGGAGCTGCCTTGCTGTGTTTTGGCAACAGGACTGGGCTTTCAGCACTTCCAGCTCCACATGGTGGTTTTATGATCTTCAGCTGTGTTGGGAAGTTGTGTGATTTTTAGGGAGGGAAGCCTCATTTGAGGGGCAGAGGTGGGATTAAAGGTGCAGAAGGAGTTGCACCACCTCAAGACCGGGGGGGGGGGGAGATTTGGGACGGCTTTTTGAGGATCTGAGAAGCAAGAATGGGGAAATCTGTTTATGGAGAAGTGGAAGATGCTTTGCAATGGTGGAGCTCGTGACTTGAGTGCAGCTGTGGCATGCTTGTTGGTTTCCCAGAAAGGCAGGCCAAGGTGTGTGGGGTATGCCTTCTGCCTGGAGAAGCCTGTGGCTTGAGTGAGAGGGTAGAAGTTCCTCTGTTTCTGTCAGTGCTTCAGGGTTTGCGGGCAGGGGAATGCCACTGAGTACAGGCAGGGCCCAAATAGGTGGGTTGCAAAGCCACCCCTCTGTATTGTGTTGGTGGGGGAGCAGGATTCCATGACTAGCTGGGTTCCCCGTTTGGCCAGTCCCACGGTAGCTGCAAATATGTATGATGCATGGACAGAAAGTGTCCAAGTTCCAAACTGGTAATCCCTACACTGTTGTTCCTTATTGTCTTTCCTTGCTCTGCTTGCCTTCCAGGGGAGTCACTGCACGGATACAGGATCTGCATACAAGCAGTACTGTTGGACAGACCTAAAGTTGCCACCGTGAACCTGGGCAAGGTGAGCAGCTGGGGTCGCATAGCCCCAACCGGCGTGAACAGCTTCTCCCGCTTCGGTTTGCTGTGGAAGTTCCTTCACCTCTCTCCACTTCCTTGAGTTCTCAGCTGCTTTTTTAGTTGGCAGAAGCCACTCTTGCACTCCTGTTGTAAAGCAGGTTCACTCCATTTCCTTGCGGGTGACATGGTAGCATCGCTGCTTCTGGCAGCATTCTGTGTGGGCCTTTGGGGGCACTTAGTTTTTCCACCTGGAAGCAGCTCCAGCATTGCTGTTGGAGCAATTCTGGTGGGAAAGGGGCAGGGGGAACTGTTGGGATTTGCAAATTCTCTCTCTGCAGTCATGAAATAATTAACATGTCTGGTTATGCATGCTAATGTCCTAGCCAGTTAAGTTAGGGACCCAGTGGTAGAGCCTCCACAACCAATGGGCAAGGTGACAAAATGCATAATTAGTTAGCACTGGGATTCTCCAATTGGATAATCAATACATTGAGGATGAACTGGAGAGTAAGCACTGGGTTACAGTTTTATCGCTCTTTGTTCGTCTTCTCTAGTTCATTCTCACAGGAGGTTTAGAGACTGTAAAGATGTAGATTAGAGCAGCTAGTCAGACAGGTTGTTTATCCTATGTTTGTTTTCTTTAATCTCTCAATAACCGTTTCCTCATTAGCGAAGTTTTTCTTTTAAATCTAATACAAGCGGTGTGCTGTGTCATTCACTCTGCATAATTTAGACTACACATAACAGGAACTCTAGCAAGGAGAAAGAGCATGTTGATGTCATCGCCTGCTGTACTTGGAAAGCCCACCCCAGAGGGAACAGGGACTCCTGGAGCTCTTGTGGTGTATAAGCACACCAGCATTTGTGGTGTGCAGAGATCATACACTGTGTCCACACTTCTGAATAAGCCTGATGGTGTTTTGTGTTTGAGGACTATAGGTTGTACATTTCACATTAGCAGTTGCTCCTGTAGCTGGGGGAATTTCCCAGAAGGCAACTCTGCATCCTTCCGGCCCTGAGAGTTC
>NW_015168654.1:1604942-1668256 GCF_001447785.1 Gekko japonicus
AACCGACCGGCCAAATGTCTCACCATCATGTGGGCCTTGGGGCAAGCTGGATTTACAGATCTTACAGAGGGACTTAAAGGTGAGTAGAGCAGGACTGTTGCCCCCAGGGGTCATTTCGTAGAAAAAGAGCTAGGGGAACTCATAAGCATAACTCATTAGCATATGCCACACCCCCTGACATCACCGGAAGTGTGTCATAAGGCCACACACCCCGCCCCCAACAGTCCCGGCCGCCACCACTGGCCTTGCAGCTCCACTGCCGAGTCCTATGAGGGGCCCGGCGGTGGACCTGCAAGGCCGGCGGGAGTGCAAGGAAGCCCCGCGAAGGCCCTCCCTGGCCCCAGGCAGGCAGGGGTGGGGAGAGGCAGGGAGGAAGCAACTTACCCTCCCTCTTCTCCTGCCTCCTCCTGGCTGAATGAGGGCCGGAAGCGGGGCGGCCGGAAGCAGGGGGCGGGGCTTCGTCATGTGTCCCGCCCCCCGGTACCTCACCCGGGGGAACTGCGTCCCCCCCCCCCGAAATGACCTCTGGTTGCCCCTGTCCAAATCTATCCTGTGCACTTCATAGGACTGTGTAACTTTTACTTAAACGTTTGTGCTCGACCATTCTGCTAGCCTACACCACAGCATTAGGTCGCTGTTCTCATAATCGTCACTCTGATAGTGACGGGACCGCCTCTCCCCGTATATTCCCCCAAGAGCACTGAGATCGGGGAATCTCCATCGCCTGGAGGTACCAGGCCCCTGAGAAACGAAGCTGACCCAAACCAGGACTAGGGCTTTTTCGGTGGCGGCTCCCACCTGGTGGAATGAGCTCCCGGAAGAGACTCGGGCCCTGCGGGACTTAGTGCAGTTCCGCAGGGCCTGTAAGACGGAGCTCTTCCGCCAGGCCTTTGAGGGGGAGCCGCCGCCGCCACTGTTCCATCAATGATTCCAACCACCTACCCCATGAATGAGGTAGATGTCGCCCAATAGTCCTGAGAAATATTCTTCCTGGTCCTCTTGCAGTGAAGAACTTGGCCGCAAGTGCGGGACGCCGTCCATCTTGATTTGTATATAAATTAATTGAGCACCAAATTTTATATTAGATATATTTTTATTATGTGTTGTTTTGTATTGACATTTTAACTTTGTAAGCCGCCCCGAGCTGAATACGGGATGGGGCAGGATATAAATCTCAAAAATAAAAAATAAATAAATAAATATGCTGAAGTTGGTTGCCCTATAATGTGGGAGGCAAATAAAAGGCAGTGGAGCTCCAGTCACATGGGATGGTCTGTTCCTTCCTTTGCAATGCAAGGAGGCAGAGAGGCTAGCTCAGTATGAAGAGTAAAGGCGGGCATTGTGCTGAGAGCCCCAAGGCCTGACCAAAAACCGTGATGTGTGTACTGCTGTTCCATGAGTGTAAGTTCTTTTGCACTTAACAGAGATGTTGAGGGGGGTTTTCTGCTGTGGAAGAGGGTCATGCTCAGGGCAGGGTCCGTGAGTCAGTAGGAAAGAACCTCCTTGTGTGCAGGAGGTCCCACGTTCAATCTCCAGCGTCTCTAGTTAAAGAATCTGGCAGTAGGCGATGTGGAAGACCTTCACCTGAGACCCTGCCAGTCTGAGTAGACAGTACTGAACTGGATGGACCGAGAGTCTGATTCGATAGCAGGCAGCTTCATTTGGTGCAGTCTTGATGTATCCAGCCACTATTTCCACTTGTGCAAGATGTAACACCACCCTCCAGTCCAATGTTCCCTCTAAGCTGTGGAGTCTTGTGTGCAAAAATTCTACTTTGTGAGCAACTGGCATTAAAGCTGTGAGCCAGCGATTTGGCTCCTGCATAAATTAGTTTGATCTGGAGCCGTCCTTCCTGAGCTAAGACAAAAATCTGTGAGCTGGAGGCTAAAAAACTGTGAGCTAGCTCACACTAACTCAGCTTAGAGGGAACACTGCTCCAGTCTAACAGTGACTGCAGGAAGCATTCAGTACCATAGGTCAAAGAAGCAGATAGCCTTTGCAGTTATCCCCCCCTTAAAATAAGGAGGTGCGAGAATCCGCCGCAAGGGCAGCAGAGCACTGTTGTGGAGAGGAACTGAGAAGGGAGCCTGAGCAAAGGGTAGGGAGTGGCAGCAGGAGAAGGAGGAGTACTGGATCAATTAACAACAATTTATATAATGCACATTTACCTTTGAGTGAGCTCTGTTTACCATAATGGAACTTCTGAATCCACAAGCGTAGAATGTTGCTGTAATGTGTTGGTGCAGAGTGAAGAAAAATAGCGAGCGAGAGAGGAAAGCAAGCTGTGTTCATGGACGCTCACTCATTGCCATAACCACCCGTAGCCATCCCCAAAACCTTGCCTATGGAAACATTTAAGATCAACAGTTTGATATTTGTTTACCAGCTCATTCTCCGTCCATTTGCCAGTATCAGATTTGGGTTCCCTCTTGAGCCACTGTCCCAGCCCGTGCAGAGTTGTCCCAAGTTGTTGTAGACGTCTTTGCATTGGCCCCTGGGTACATGGCACCCCCTGCCTCTACACTGTCCAAGAGCATGTAGATCTCTAACCAAATGCTGTGGTACCATCTTTTTCCTCTGCAGTGTGGCTCAGCATTATGCTTCCCGTTCTTGGTATCAAATCGCTCTCCCCGTACGCCATCGCCTACTTGGATCGGCTGTTGATGTGAGTTTTTTTGTGCCTTTGTTGCTGGGGGTGTGTGTGCCCATCAGGCCACATCTTGCTGGGAGCCATCATGGGGTGGGTTCTGTTAGCTTGGCACAGTTCCCTGTACTGCCCCGTTGCTACTGAGACTCCACAGGCAGCACGCCTCCCTTTGACGACAAAATATCACAGGGTTGTGCATTTCCAATAAATGAAGCTCTGTTTTATTTATCCAGTGTGAAGACTTGGGGGAGTATTAGTACGTTTATAGTGCTGAGAGTTGGGAACTTCTTTTAGAGACAAGTTTGCAGCTGTGTTTGTCCGAAAGTAACAGCCAAAAACAACAGTCCGTATAACACATGTCATTGGGTTGGTCCTAAACAGCACACAAGCCTTGAGTTCCCCATAATTCTTCATCATGCCAGGTCATGAAGAGTTCTAGAGAACTCAGTAGCGTGCACACTGTTATTGGATTAATCCTTATAAAAGTATTACGTGGATTGTATCTCCTTCTTTTAGAGAGCCGTCGTAAGGGAGCATCAGTGGACATTTAGTCAATTTTTTCCTTTGCCCATGACAAGCAGGATGCAAGAGAGAGGGATCCTGGGGCCCCCTCATAGGTGTTCAGAACAAAGCTGAATGCTCCATATCCTGCTGTACGTCCTACCCACTCCCTGTGCCCATGAGCACTGGGTTCTTGGTTTGTTGGGGGCATCTGCCTGTACCACGGGCCCTGTGGTGATGGTGAATGAAGCTCTTAGCATAATCAGTAGCAAAAAACAGCTGGGATGAGACTGAAGGGTGGCACTGCAAGGTAGTAAGTGAGACGGATGGATAGTTTCTGGGGTCCAGGCACTGGAAATGACCAAGAGAGCATCTATGGTCTTTGTATTTAGTATTGAGGCTATTCCCACTGATAGACACTGCTTGCTTTCTTGCAGGATGCACCCCAACTTGACAAAAGGCTTTGGCATGATTGGACCCAAAGACTTCTTCCCTATCTTGGACTTTGCCTTCATGCCCAACAACTCCTTACCACCCAGGTATAGCAGTGCATGTGGGAAATGTCCCCCCCCACACCCATTGTTCTGCAGTACTTATGCAGATGGGAGGGATCTCAGGTTATCTCGGATAGCAGAGGGAGGTTGCAGAGTGAAAGGTGTGGTCCTGGTATGGCCCACTTCCAGCCAGGCGTGGCCTATTTTTGAGAGAAGGCTCCATGGAGCAGAAACAGCAGCCAAACATGCAGGCTTTTATCTGACTTAGTCTACTTAGCAAAATTGGTTATAATCAAAATAGTGTGGCTGTTGGCACATAGCTATCAGTAATGAACAATATCCATATTATACCTGCAAAAGGTCAGATGATGTAAAATGCCTTCCCGGTGACAGTCAAATCCAGGCTGTTCTGCTCCCATTCATTGTAGCCTTCAGAGCAAAATTAATAATCCTCCAGCATCACAAAAGAAGTCTGAAATAGCACGCAGGTCGCTTTCCATTCACAGTGTGATGGTTATGGGTCCTTGTATCTATTATATTAGTTCATCAGAAATATGTAATATTTATCTTCTTTGTATGGCACCATGCTGCTGAGGCTCTGGGTAGAGGACCAGGTACTGCTAATATTAACATGTTCAAGCCTATGGTAAAATAGAACCCGGGGACGGAATCATCCTCAGCCTTCAGAGCTGCTGTTTCTTTTGACTAATCATTTTTAAAAATATTCTGCCAACTTGGTTCTTAAGGTAGTAGTGCTATGTAGTACTGGCTAGAGTGTTTGACTAGGATCTGGGAGACCTGGGTTCGGATTCCCACCCTGTCATGGATGCTTGGCTGGGTGTCTGTGGCCAGTCACACACACTCAGCCTAACCTACCTTCTAAGGTTGTTGTGAGGATAAAATGGAGGAGGGGAGAACAACATAAGCTACTTTGCTGTCCCCATTGGAGAGAATGGTAGGGGATGAAGTGAAGAAGAAGAAGAGAAGAAGAGATTGGATTTATATCCCACCCTTCACTACCCAGAGGTGTCTCAGAGTGGCTTACAAACTCCTTTCCCTTCCCCCTCCCCACAACAGACACCCTGTGAGGTAGGTGGGGCTGGGGAAAGCTGTGCCAGAACTATGGCTTGCCCAAGGTCATCCAGCAGGTGCAAGTGGAGGAGTGGGGAACCAAACCCAGTTCTCCCCAATTAGAGTCCGCGCACCTAACCACTACACCAAACTGGCCTAAATAAGTAAATAAAATTCTAACTACAGCAATTGTATCTTAACAGATTTTTTAAAAGCACTTTAAACAACCAGGCATAAATCTTAACACACTAAAACCGGTAAAACTATCCATCAAACTGGAGAAGCAGGGAGCTGTTGGTCCTGTGGTGTGCGGTTGTGCTAAGAGCAAAGCTGCCCTTCCCTTCGCCCCAGGCCTACTGACAGGTCTGATCTGCTGGGTGGGAAAGTGGGGCCTGGCCCTTCCCCAGGGAGTAGAGTGGTGGGGCCAGTGGCAGTTGCACAGCTAGTTGTCTTTGGCCAGGGGAAGAATGGCGTTCTCGATGGTAGAAGAAAAGAGCCAAGAATCCAGCAGCGCCTTCAAGACTAAGAAAATTTGTGGCAGGGTAGGAGCTTTCGTGAGCCACAGCTCACTTCTTCAGGTACCAGACAGGCTAACACAGTTACCCGTCTTGATTCTTGATGGTGAAGGCTCTTCAGGCTGGAGGGAAGATGTTCTGGTGGCAGGCTGTGGATGAAGGGCTAGGGTGCCATCTCTGTGCTGCTGGGTACTCTTATGGGAAAGCTCCAATAGTCAAAAATTGTCCTGCTACATGGCCTCCCCGGTACAAGGTGAGATCCTTCTCATTCCCGAGCACGATGTGCTGATGTGATATCTCCCCCCCCCCCCCCCCCCCCCAGCCTGCAGGAGCAGCTACGGCAGTCGTATCCCCGCCTGAAAGTGCTGGCCTTTGGGGCAAAGCCGGAGACCACCCTGCACACGTACTTCCCTTCCTTCCTCTCCAGGACCACTCTCAACTGCCCGGATGACATGAAAAAGGAGGTGAGGCCTGGACGGGTTGAAGAGAGGGTCAGGTTGCGCTTCTTCCTCACCCATTGGGTTCCTAGGGCTGCGGTATTTAGGCAGTTAATGAGCTAGGCTAATCTACCAATTAATGGGATTAAAAGTGCACTACCCTCATTAAGGTATATTTTTCGGTACTTAAAAAGCCACACGTGGCGGACATCCTCCTAGAGGAGCCGCTCCCTCTCATATTGGAGGGAGTGTGAGGAACGGAACCTTCAGAGATGATGCTTGCCGCTGCTCTTGGCTGGTGCACTGCCGAGTGAGGGTCTTGTTCTCCAGAAGCCCAGCTCCCAAGGGTTTCCTGGCCCCCTGAGGTAGTCCCTCACTCAGATCCCTTCCTGATCCCCTGAGAACAACAGTGAGGTCCAGATGTGAACTAATGTCACCCAGAGACATTGTGAGAAGACCAGATTTACTGGAAAAGACAATAATGCGAGGGAAAGTTGAAGGCAGCAGGAAAAGAGGAAGACCTAACGTGGTGGGTTAGTTCAGTCAAGGAAGCCACGGCCTTCAAGGCCTGAGCAAGGCTGTTAATGATAGTACATTTTAGAAGACATTAATACGTAGGGTTGCCCATAAGTCAGAAGCATCTTGACAGCGCATAACACACATATGAGACGGTATTCCATAGGTGTAGGCTCACCCACCCACATCTTCTCCCTTGTGTCCTAGAGGGAAGATGGGAACCTCAGGAGCTGAGGAAAAGCAATACTCTCCCTGCCCACAGCTGTGTTTGGGGGACCTGGAATTTCATAAAGGTCATCATCCAGCTCTCAAAACCAGTGTAGCCTCACGACTTTATATCAGTGATCCTGTTGCAGAATTTTCTTTCTGATTGTGAAACCTCCAAGGATCATTCTTCTCTCGCCCCTGTGCAGCTGCTGAACTGCCTGACCGACTGCCTCAAGTTGGATCCTCTCAGCTTCAGCGTCTGGAGACAGTTGTACATCAAACACCTCTCACAGTCCAGGTGCGAATAGGCGAGTGCCGTTGTATTGCTTCCATGATGCAAATTCATCCTATCTGAATTATGCTGGCTGGATTGCAACTTTGACTTGTGCGTGAAAAGCAAAATGTTCCTAGCCCTCACGGTATCTAAAGATGATAAACTGGGAGGGCCTGGGCTGAAGAATTTACAGGGAGGAACTGTGGCCCTGTAGCAGGACTGCCACTTTGCATACAGAGAGTATAGATTTCCCCCCCCCCCCAAAGCAAGTGTAGATGATGTGCCCATGTGTAAAGGAGAGCCAGCACCCTCGATCGTGGGTAGCGCCAGCATCTGCCCGTTCTACAATCACTGACCCCATCCTCAAATGTATTGTATGTACAGAGCTAATCGAAGGCAATTTCATGTATGTGTGTGTTCAGCTTCTTCCACTTCCTAGCCAGTCATTTCTAAATCCCTACTGGGTTTTTGGCAGGCACAGCAAAGACAAGTGGAGGTTCCCTCCCGCAAGTCCAGAAAGTATTTTAAAAAGTGAATGGACTCTGTGCCTAAAGAGCCTGCAGCGCTGGAAGGCCCCAGGTGTTTGCACTGCCCTGTCCTCTCCTCTGCCTCCTCCCAATAACTTATCTCTGTTCAGGCCCTGGAGTTCAGTCCCCCTTCTGTGTATCCCATCTGCAAGATGGCATAAGAGAGCAGAAGAAAGAGCAGAACTGTGAAGTGACATGTTAGCTTGTGCACAGAGCCGTGTTGTCTCTACTCCGACTGCAGAGCTTTTGTGCCACAGCAGCAGTTACGTTATGAACAGCCCTGATTCTTTAGGAGACGATGGCTCTCTGTGGCTAGTATCTTTGTTTTTCCTTTCCCTCCCCAGCCTGCTCCTGAATCACCTTTGCGAGTCCTGGGACAGCACCTCCAAAAAGGTTTGCGATCCTTGGTCATTTCTACTCTGCATGCAAGGGCAAACCTGGCAGAGAAAGGGCCCTGCCAAGAGAATGCCCAGTCCCATATCTGTTTGGGGTTCCTACCTAGGTGGAGTTGGCATAGGTTAGTCAGCAGCTGCAGGAGGGATGGCTTTTAAGAGCATATTTCAGTAAGATTCTAAGTATTTATAACATCACTGGTGTTTAGTTATGCCAGCCAGTCATACTTATCTTTTCCCACTAGCGATTGTTTGCAAAGTTTAGTGTAGTGTAGAGCCAGTTTGGTGTAGTGGTTAGAAGGGCGGACTGTAATCTGGGAGAACCGGGTTTGATTTTCCACTCCTCCACATATGCGGATGCTGGATGACCTTGGGCAAGCCATAGTTCTCTCAGCGCTCTCTGAGCCCCACCTACCTCACAGAGTGTCTTGTGGGGAGAGGAAGGGAAGGAGAGTGTAAGCCACTCTGAGACCGAGTGAAGGGCAGGGTATAAATCCAATATCTTCTTCTCTCTCTCCTTTTATTACCTGTCTGGAGCCTCATGGGTAAGATGGATTAGAAGGCTGAGAGAGATGCTAACTGCAGTTATTTCGTGGCTTGCACGCCAGTTCAGAGCAAAGAAAGTAGCTGGCCCATCTGCTTTGTGGTTGTGATTCAAGAGGCTGGCTCTGTTTCCACGTTGGGAACATTAGGTTGCCTGGGAGAGGAGGAGGGCCAGCCCTTTGAAGCAGGGAGCTGGGCCTCTCCCCCCCTCCCCCGGAGGCAAGTGGCTGGCTGGCATTTCAGTGCTCGGACCGTCCTGCTCCTGAAGGGCTGGCAACCCTCTCAACTCAGTCTGCAGCCGCTGCTTCCTCCTCCTCCTGCTGCTTCACAGTACTGTTTGTGATGCTCTTCTCCTCCAGATGCGAAAGTCTTTGCAGGAAACCGTCCATTCCTTTAAAGTCACAAACGAGGAGCTGGCCTTGAAAGGGCCGAACAGTGTTCAGGATGTAGCCGCTTGCAGATCCACCTGTAAGGTAAATTCCCTTGCTTGGAAAGGAGAAGGTGGGCTTGGGAGGTTCCAGCAGGTCCTTAATGAGCCTCGTGACTCCCCCACCCCGCTAAACTGGTTTGATTCCTCTTGGCTTCTGTCCTCTTTAGAACTTGCTGCTCAAGATGAAAGGCAGTGGGTTCCCCTGGTTTCGGCTGCTGCTGGTTATCCTGGTGTTTACCACAGGGTTTTTGATGCATGATGTCAGAACTCATGGCTCCTTCGAAGGTTGGTCCTGCCTGGGAGGAAAGGGGATCTGTGTGGGAAGGGGGATTTCTTAACTCCCTTTTAAGGAGAAGCAAACTGTTTCCCTTAAGGGTAGATAGACTTGGCCTGCGCAGCCCACTCTTGACCCCACTTCCACTAAAGGAAGCCTGTCTGTGTGTTTTCCCCCCCCTGCCAGCTTCTGCCTCTGCTCATGTCCTCCGCAATTCTGGCATCCTGTCTGCTTCTCAGCAAGCCTGGAACAAAGTTTCCCATTACTCTTTCAAAGGATACAGGTCAGTGACTTACTGTGGATCTGCGTCAGCGGAGAAGAACAATAGAAGCACCTTCCCTTAAGGGCAGGTGGGGGCAAGGCGCTCATAGCAGCTCAGCACTTAGCATGGGTGAGGCTCCTGGTGTGTTGCCTAGAGCCTAAACTCTGAACGATGGATAGCTCAAGAAGGAGAACAAAATAGGCTCAGGCACGGATTCATTTGGTTTACTGCTGCCATTGTGCAAGTTTCTGTGCACTACCTTTTCAATCCAGAGACTGACCAAGTTGGCTGCATGTGATCTTTGGGTGGAGCTGATAGACTCCAGGTGATGTTGGCAGGGTCAGCTCAATCGATCCTGGAGGTCCCTTCCAACTCTTATGATTCTGTGATTCTAATTGGGCTTAGTGCTGGCTTCCCTTGTACCTTCTTCTCCCCCCCCCCACTATGAAAAATGTGAAAAGAGGTGTAGTTTCATAACTCATTCTGCCTCTTTTCTTTGTGAGCAGCTCAACAGCAAATGGTCACAGCAAAGATAATTTCCCGACAGTGCTTTCTACTGATTTACTGGACTGGCAAGAATAGAAACTTACAACTTTAGGTCAGACAAAAAGCAAAAAAGTCACAGATCTCTAATATGAATATCTGGCGAAAGGATATAAACTTAGATCCATACAGCTACATTTGCTAGATTATTTTCTGTCTCTCTCTCCTGCTTCTGAGTAGAGACATCTGCTAAGATTTAAGCATTCTACAAGACTTGAGCTAGCCATACTTCATATCATACTGGGGACTGGGGTGGTCATGCATGTTGGAGGATATTGCAGTGACTCCCATATATTTCATTCAAGATTGCTAGTAGATCAAATACATTGTTTTTTTAAAATAGCCTTTTAAAATAATAATGATAATTAGTATTATTAATAAATTAAAATAGGGATACAGGAAAACAAGGGGAAAAGGGATATATAATTGTAATGATCTACAATTTATTCATAACAAGGATTGCTAGTAGATCAGATACATCGCTGTGGGTGTAAAGTTCATTGTTCAAAGTGTCATATTTCCAGTCAAGGCATTCTCGATGCACAGTCCAGCTAATCCATTGCAGCTTCTTTTACAAACCTCCTCTGCTGCTAAGGCCTGAGTTGTAATTTGTCGGGCACCCTTATCCCTGGGAGGAAATGTCTTTCTCTTTGTGCCGCATGAGGATCTGGAAGACTCAGGTTCAGATCCCCACTTGGCGATGGACGTTCACTGGTGTGTGTGTGTGTGGGGGGGGACACTGCTGCCTCTCAGCCTCACCTCCCTCTCAGAGTGGTGATTAGGAAGGAATGGAGATGGGGACCCCACTGGGAGTTGCTTTGGGGACCCCACTGGGAGGAGAAGCGGGGTGTCAATGTCTAAACAAAGACCTCTTCCCTTCCAGCTGGCTAGAAGCAAACGTGCCTCTCTACTATTCGCACATGGTGACCGTGCTGGGACCAAACCTGGAGCTAGTCTGGGCCAAGACTAATGAGACCGCCGTGTACATCTCTGGGAAGTGCTCTACTCAGCTAGCCTGGCTCGGAGACAACCTGCCCAGGCTCATTGAATGGGTAAGGGTGGCGTTTCCTCCTTTTGCCTGCCCAGCTTGCCAAATAGAGGTAGGGAGGAGGAAGGTAGCCCGGGGCAGGGGTCACGGTGTGGAATCACTACAGGAAACAGAGAAAACAGAGAAAAAAGTGGCTAAGAGAAGACTTCACTGAGTGTGAGCATTATGCAGAGAGGCAGCATGCAGAGATGAATGCTGAGTAGGAAAGGATGCACTTGAGTCTGCACATATTCTGCTCTGAAGAAGCCTTACGAAACAGGTGTGGGAGCAAGCCTGTCTGCAGATTCATGACCTTTATGCTATTTGTCTACAATCCAATATTAGTACAAGAAAGACAGAGAGAAAATTTACTGTTTATATGAACTTTAGATTATTGGACTGTGCTTGTCAACATTGTGGAATCATTTTTTGACGTTTATTTTTGTATGAATGTACAGAAATGTCAGAACCCACAGCTAACAACGAAGTACATGCATTCAGGAATAGTTATACTTTTATTGCAAAGCTATAGATGCAGTAACATAGGCACTGTTAGGAATGGCTACAGCCACTGGAGCATAATAGGATGTAGGGTATTTTTATATATACCCCCCCATGGCTTCGGCCAATTAGGGACCCTCCTGTGCACGGGATAAGTCAGGCAACCGTTAGGGAGCTAAAGCTGAGAACCAGGAGGCTCTCACGGTACATAGGAGTCCTCCAGACAACACAACCTCCTCCAGCATATCTGTATAGATAAGCGTTTCAGCAAAAAGCAGAGCAGCAGGGATAGGAATGCAATAACAATTAACAAAACACAGAATGAACTCCCCAACCCTCATGGCAGCATAGCTGACATGTATTAGTATTGAACTATTTTTTTGAAAATCTATAAAAGTGAGATTCCCTTCATAAATATATCACGGTTGCCATTGACTATTTTCTACTCACTGTAACAAAAAATAGCAGCTGGGACAGGAAAAGCTCTCAGGAGTGTTGAAAGGTGTGGATGGAGAGGAGAACCAGCAACAGCCAGAGGCTCAGTGTATCTGATGAAAGGGGAGGAAAGTCCATCGATACACCTGCTACTCTTGGATTGCCCCTTCTGCTATTCAGGGCGGGACTTTTCATTCTCCAGATCAGGAGTGTTGCTATCATAGCTTCAAGTTCTGTATCTCTTTTCCCCTTTCCCCTGCTTAATTTTCCTTTCTTCCAGACAGTTATGTGTGATCTGTATTCCTGTGGCGAGTTCTTTAAAGGGATGTAGAGCCACACATTAAATTCACATCTGCTCTTAGCAGCCCCAACTCCTCAAGAAAGGGATCAGAATTAATAACTCCAGTCTGTAAAGGTAAAGGTTTCCCTTGATCGAAAGCCAGTCGAATCCGACTCTAGGGTTGTGGTGCTCAGGGCTATTTTTGGGCAGGAATGTCTCCAGGGCTATTTTTGGGCAGGAATGCACAGGAACGGAGTTCCGGCTGGCTCCCGAGCTGGCCACGCCCAGCAGGAACTCATTAGCATAATAGGCCACACCCAACAGCAGAAACTCATTAGGATTGGTTACATTAGGGGTGTGTGGCCTAACATGCAAAGGAGTTCCTTCTACAAAAAAAGCCCTGGGTTTTGACAACAAACAAGGTAAACAGAATAAGAAGCAAAAGGTGGGTGTGGCTGGATTGACCACACTTCTGGTAACATGGGGGTGCAGCCTAATGTGCTAATGAGCTGTGCTGTCAGGGTTGTGGCCTAATATGCTAATGAGTGTCTGCTGTTGGGTGTGGCCTATTATGCTAATGAGTTCCTGCTGGGCTTTTTCTACAAAAAGAGCCCTGGCGGTGCTCATCTCCGTTTCAAAGCCGAAGAGCCAGCGCTGTCCGAAGACGTTTCCGTGGTCATGTGGCCGGCATGACGAAACACCAAGGCGCACGGGACGCTGTACAGGCTGTAAGCTGTATGCGAAAGATGTGGGCTGTGTTGCAAACCGTCTGCAGTGCAAGTGGCTGAGCTTAACACCTCACTTCTTTGGCCTGCAGCTCCAGACGCACCTTCCGGATTCTGTGTTGTACCTGGCCGAGCACCTCAAGGAGCTGCTGCTCTTCCTCATGCAGAACTACCTTCTGCCAGCCGTGGACTACGTTGCTGGGACGCTGGAGCAGGGCTGGGACCTCTGGGTGGCTTCTTGCAGGTGAGAATTTTCAGCATGAATTTGGCAGGAAAGTTATGACTCTCCCCCACAATGACTCTGTGTAGGAGAGCCTAAGGCAGACCAGAAAGGGGAGGGACCTCTCAAAAAAGAAGGTCAGACTAAGAGATGAACTGGGGAGGTGATCTACCACGTAGAGCATTAATTGCGAATATAGCTGTGCACTGTTCTTGCCCATGTGGATGCAAAACTTGGATGTTCTTGAAGAACGTACACTCCTAGGAATCACAGCTTTTAAAATTCCTGCCTAGGATTTCATAAGCCAAGCTGGCCAGTAGTTGTTGAAGGTGGGGAGTGCTTCTGTTCCCCGTGCGTCATTCCAAAGGATAAATTACATAAAATAAGCAGCGGCAGATTTGCAGCAGACACTGCTCATGCTGTTCCAAGCTCTTCAGCCAAATGGACTACAGACACAGGGCCCTGCTTTGTTAGCTTCTTTGGCTATCACGAATGCGTTCCCCGTTTGTACATGTAGGGTGCAAACAAACCAGTTTGTGAGGGTATCAGTGCTCAGTAATCGCTGCGGCACAGTGAGATTATCGAAGATTATTCTGTGTAGAGAAGCACAAGACCCAGAATTAAGACCTGTTGTAATCTAGAAGGTTTGACAGATTGCTCTGCTGAAGGTGCTCAACCAGGGCTTGGATACCAAACCCTTTTAATACCGTGGGCTTCTTGGTGTTAGGGGGAGGCAGTGTTGGGGACTTTCAGCCTCTCCTTCAGCTTTGGATGGATCAGAGTTGGAATGTGTGGCTGCGTAAGGCAGCTGCTTGTGCAAAAGGACAGCTCTTGGCTCTTTCCAGCTTATGCATCTTTGTCACTGTCCTGAGCCAGGGGGGAGCAGGGAGAGGAGCCATCAGGGCAGCCCTCCTTTAATTTCTTCACACTCCATCCCAGCCTGCATGGGTAGAGAACTTGAGGGATGGCAGGATGGGCCCCTGCCTGGTGGAATGAGCTACCAGGAGAGCCAGTTTGGTGTAATGATTAAGTGCACGGACTCAAATCTGGGAGACCAGGTTTGATTCCCCACTCCTCCACTTGCAGCTGCTGGATGACCTTGGGCAAGCCGTAGTTCTGATAAGAGCTGTTCTTGAAAGAGCTCTCTCAGCCCCACCTACCTCACAGGGTGTCTGTTGTGGGGAAGGGAAAGGAGTTTGTAAGCCGCTCTGAGACTCTGAGTGAAGGGTGGGGTGTAAATCCAATCTCCTCTTCTCCCCAACCCGCTGCTGCCGAGATCAGGGCCCTGTGGGACCTATTAACAGTTCCGCAGGGCCTGCAAGACAGAGCTTTTCTGCCAGGACGTTGGTTGACCCGGCAGGCATCCACTTTTATCTCCCCCACCCCCGGGTGACTTCAGATCCCAAAAGCCAGATTGGAACCACACTATCAGCTGTTGAGGCATCGTGTTTAAATGCTGATGATTTTATTAATTTAATGTTGATGATCTTATTGATTTTAATGAATTATTATAATGTGTTTTAATTTGTAAATCTGCATTGATTGCAGGTATATATGTTGGTACCCACCCTGAGCCTACAGTGTGGGGAGGGTGGGATATAAATCTAATGTGAGATAAATAAATAAATCAAGTGGGAAGACCAGCAGTGAGCCTGGCTGCGATTCTTTGTACGACACATGGCCAGAGCATGCAGCTTCAGTCTCTGATACAGCTCTGTTTTCCTCCTCCTAGTGGCGAAGGGTCCTGGGACTGCTTGAGAAGACAGCTGGCGAGCCTCACCCATTCCTCTTGGATGTACCTCCAGGACACAACCGTGGCCATCAAGAACTGGGCCTTGGCCATCATCTCCGGCCACTGAGATCCAGGAGTTGGGCGGGAGGTTTGGGTTACTGCTGGTGACTGACAGCGGAGTGTGCCAACTGCTTGTCCTTGGCGCTGTTCCTCAGGGGCGGGGGCGATCCCCTGCTGTGAAGCCCTGCTCCGCCTGGGCCTTCCGGGCTCCGAACCCGCTGTGCTGGCAGGCCAGTTCTCCCCGTTCTCTGCTCAGGCCTTAGCTGCCCCCTTCTCGTTGGTCGGTCCTGTCGCTTAGCTGTTGGCTACAGGGTCGTGGTGTCGGCAACAGCTTTTGAGGCAGCAATGCCCACCCCCAACCGATTGTCCTTCGTGCTGCTTGAGGCTGGGGTGCAGGTCAAAAAGCCTTGCCTCTCTCCTACCTGAGTAAACTGTTCAGTGCCGTTATCCCAGGGAAATGGGTCACGGGGGGGGGGACAGTGATCTTCCCTGCCATTTTATGCATGGAGCCTCCCATTCCTTGAACCCCCCTGCCCCCATCCCTCTACTCCTGAAGAGTCATTCCCAAGGTCCGGTGCTTGCTTGTGATGCTCTCTTGCTAGTCTCCCCCCCATCTCCTTGTCACCTGGGAAGAAGGGCTTCACGCACAGCATCCCGGACTCCAGCCTGCCTGCTTCAACTGGCCAGCAACCCCCATGCGGTAGAAGCAAGGATTTTGAGCCTTTTCTTCTTCTCCCTCCAAGAGCTGCCTTTGACTTCTTGTGTACCCAGGAAAGAGGGGCCTGGCGGCTGAGGATGGGTAATTCTTCAGCCATGTGAGTAGGAATGAGAGCAATGCAAATTCCGTAGGGAAGGGAGAAGGCGGTTGCTCCCCTTCATAGTGTTGGAGAGAAGCTTGTGAGTCCTGTAGGGGCAACTCTCCCGTCCTCCACAAGCACTTAGGGAAATGGAACAATTCTCACAAATGATGGATGTGGGTGGGGAATCCTGTTTTTAATCGCATTTTCTCAGTCCACTTTTAAATTCTCCGTCTGCCTCTAAATTAAACGTTGCCCTCCTGGAGGGAAGGTGGAATGCTGCCGTGGTCGGTCCCAGGCGGATTAGTCCGTGTGGGCATGGCCTTGTGGCTGCCTCCACACTCTGGCGTGGATACCGCTGGGTATTCCTGTCCCCTCCTTGAAATTAATGTGTAGGGACCAAGTCATGATGGATTTGCTTGGGGAAATAACAGTTTGGAGGAAGCGTCTCTTAAATTGTGTGGCACATTCCTCCATAGTGTCATGTCAGGATTGTCTGCTAACAGGCTGGGCCTGCGTTTCAGTGCACATCAGGTGCTGCTTGCCCGGCCAGACTCAGGTGGATGGGTGTTAGAGCAGGACTTGTGCGAAGCACATTGTCTGCCCTTGTGGGCCTGGCCGCTGATCATGGGCTGTGCTCCTTGACTCATTTGGAATTCCAAAGGTAATGGGACTAAGTCATGACAGTTATGTGACACTCCTGTCATGTGCAATAAAGGAAAATCTCTTTGGTTACAATCCTTGCTTTCATGTTGTCTGTCTCTGCCCCTTGCATCAGCCGGCCTCTTGGGCTGCACCACATCCCCTTTTTACCCCCATCATCTTTCCGTACTGGAGCCACCACCCTTTCTTTCTTAAAACTGGCCCTAAATCCTCTGTCCCTTCTTCACTGTCCTTTCAGAGGTTGGGTTGATGCTCTTCCTCTATTTCTCATTCTGTGTGCATGAAATTTATTCAGTCCACCTTTCTTGCCAAGACTCAAGGTGGATTACAACCCCCCAAAATGCAGTAAGAACAGTATAAGACACAACTATCAGAATCAGAGAACGTTACACAGAAACACATTACAATACTGTAAAAGCAGGAACTGCAAGACTGCAAAACAATGTAGTGGAACATAAAATAAACAGTAATAAAACTGGATGACAAAAAATGTGCAGGCATGGTGCTGTTCTGGGGGTTTTTTGCATTAACTCACTGCCAAGGGGAGAGATTTGTTGTGCATTCTGACCTGACTTGGTTGTAAAAGAAGAGATTGGATTTATACCCCACCCTTCAGTACCCAAAAGAGTCTCCTAGTGGCTTACAATGTCCTTTCCCTTCCCTTCCCCTCCCCACAACAAATACCCTGTGAGGTAGTTGGGGCCGAGAGGGCTCTTTCAAGAACTGCTCTTCAAAGAACAGCTCTGAAAAAAATTGTAACATCCAAGGTCACACCAGCAGCTGCATGTGGGGGACCAAACCTGGTTCTCCCAGGTAGAGTGTACACCTAACCATTACACCAAACTGGCTCTCGAGGACATAGGGGCAGTATTTAAAATACACTCTTCCCCTACCAAATGGGTCTAAGGTAGCTGCTACCGGGTTGGCTGGGAAAATACTTTCAACCATAGTGGGGAACAAGCCATGGGGTCAGAGCACAGAAGGAGCCCTATCCATCCAAGTCAGGTGATGTTGCCATCCTCTTGATCTCGGTGTGCATGCAGAAAAGCAGGAACCATGGCACCCTCCCTCTATGCTGCAGTTCCTTCCAAATGGTAGAATTTTGATTTTAAAGTTCTACAGGGGCTCAGCAACGTTCCCCCTGGGCTTGGCTTGTGTTTCCTGGTCTCTGCACTTCTTCGGTGTACTGCCCGAGGTTCTGGCCTTGACATCCATGTGGTTATAACTCCCCTGCCTGTCACATGGATGATTTCAAGTGAGCATGTTGGGGGTTTGCAGCTCAGTGGGTCCCATGCTCAGTGGATTATGGTGGTTTGTCCTAGACTAGTCCAGAGGTGGCTAAACTGTGGCTTGGGAGCCACATGAGGCTCTTTCGCACATATTGTGCAGCTCCCACTAGAGTGGCTTGGGAAGGAAAGGGCCATGCCTCCCCAATTGGTCTTTCCTTCCCCTGCCGGCACAGAGAAAGAAGGCAACTTGAACTTTAAATGCATTCTCAAAGCACACACCACACCCCGCCAGTTGGCTTGGAGAAGGCATTTGTCTGTTTAAATCACTTCGCCAAGCCAAGCTAGCCGGCAGGGGGGGCTTGGAGGCAGTGTTCCCTCTAAGCTGAGTTAGTGTGAGCTAGCTCATGGTTTCTTAGCCTCTGGCTCACACATTTTTGTCTTAGCTCAGGAAGGATGGCTCCAGAGCAAACTAATTTATGCAGTAGCCAAATTGCTCGCTCACAACTTTTAATGCCAGTAGCTCACAAAATAGAATTTTTGCTCACAAGATTCCAAAGCTTAGAGGGAACACTGCTTGGAGGACACATTTAAAGTTGCTTTCTTTCCACCTCTCCCTCGCCCATCTATTTGCTTGCTTTCCACTTTCTTTCCACCTTTCTCTTCCTCCCCATTTAAAGTTATCAATTTAACATTAATAAAAGCAAATTTGCATATTTTTTCAGTAAAAATGTGTGTAATATTTATTCATGTTTTGTGGCTCTCAAACATCTTCTCGTGTCCTGGCACTGGTGGACCTCCTGATGGCACCTGGTATTTTGGCCACTATGTGACAGTGTATTGGACTGGATGGGCCATTGGCCTGATCCAACATTGGCTTCTCTTATGTTCCTACCTGACGTTTATTCTATGTGGCTGTTATATTAAGCAAGTTTGGCCACCCCTGCTCTAGTCCAGGTCTCTTAAGCACAACACCCTATGCTTTTGACTAGGTCCTCCTGCCTATGGTGCTTGTCAGTAGATTGAGGAAGAATCCATAGGAAAGAAAGGATAAGGCGGGGGAGGAGGGCAGGACTGAGGCCTGTACACCCTTGTACGAAGAGCTAGCTCAGCACCATGCAGGTTTGGGATGCATTTATTTGCCTACAACCCTGAGAATGGGGCCTTGCAGTCTGTTTCAGAAACCCTGAGAAGATTCCAGTCACCTCTTCTGTCCCTAAAATTGACTTGTAGCATTGGTTCACCTTGCCTTGAATAGCCGTGGCTGATACAATCGTATCAGATATGGGATACTAAGCAGATGGCCCTGGTCAATATTTGAATGGGAGGCCACCAAGAAATACCAGGGACTCCAGGTGCAGGCAGGCAATGGTTCTCTCACTTTGAAACACTACAGGTAAACCATAAGTTGGCTGCGACTTGACAGCAAAAGAAAAGCATCTGGGTATCAAGTTCAACTGGTGATGGTCTTCCATAATGACTATTCCCAGTACACACTTTCTAAAGCAGTCAACTGGAGGTTTTAGACAGCATTGAACCGATGAGATTACTTAGTATAATAGATTTTGTGCCACTCCCTGAAATTTTGAGCGAATGAGCACCAAGCATCTGAACAGGGGCTGTATGTGTTTCCTTCACTGCCTATCTCTGCGGGGAGTAGAGCTTAACTGAAGGTATTCTTCAGGCAAGTTTGAGCCCCAACCTGTGAGTGGCCGAGGTGGGAAGTCCAACGAATATTCTCATCATTCCTCTATAAAAAGGGCAGGAAAGCTCTTCCCTAAATGCGGAGTAAAGGCGTAAGTGGCCAGCGAAGCGCGCGATGCTCCAACACAATCAGGTCGGCAAATCCTTCGCTGAGCCTCGCCCAAGGCTGACTTAAATGGGCTGCAGCATTCCTAGCGGAGAGAAGGAGACGCACTGGAACGCTTCACATGTTTTGATGTGCTCATGCAGAAGAGCTCGCTGTTGTTTTCGCCCTGTTTGCCCCCTGCTGGAGAGAAGTTTTGATTCAGTTCAGTGAAACCAGTTAATAGCACGGGGGATTAGCTCAAATGGTAGAGCGCTCGCTTAGCATGCGAGAGGTAGCGGGATCGATGCCCGCATCCTCCAACGACTTAGATTTTGAACCACCTTCCAAAAATAAAAATGAGCCGCCAGTTTTTATTAAATATAGAACGGTCGCCTTACCAAACCGGACGGGCAAGGTTTGCTTGGTCTCTCCTTTTTAACGCAGAAAACTGACGCACTTTATCATGTCTGTATGAGCTCGCCTTTTCAGACAGAGCAAGCGAGAAGGGCAACAGGAACACGAGGTCTCTCAAAGAGGCAGTCTTTTTGGCTTTCCTGTGCATGCATGCAAACTTTAATTCTGGGTAGACGTTTTGTGTGCACACACCTGAATCTTTCCTCCTAGGAAGCAAGACGCGTTTATCTCGGTGAATCCTACAAGAGCATATTGCTGCAAAGCTGATGGTGTTCTTTCCGCTCATTCATGGCCAAAATGACTGCCTCTTTGAAAAAGTCCTTGTTGGAGGATGCGGGCATCGATCCCGCTACCTCTCGCATGCTAAGCGAGCGCTCTACCATTTGAGCTAATCCCCCACTCTTGCCAAACTGCTCCACTGAACAAAATTTATACCCAGAAATAAACTAATAAAAGGGAGCACTCAAAAAGTAAGCGTGCACGTTCGGAAAATTTAAGAGTAAGCTACCTCCTTTGTTTGATCCGAAATACAGTCTGGAGAACGCTGCTTAGGAAGCAGATGTCCCTGTAGTTTTACCCGGTCACGATCCGGTTAAAGCTTTTATCGAGAGTAATCTTAACATGTCGACACAGAAAAGAGATTAACATGCAGAACTGAAGCCTACAGTTTTCAGGGACCATGCATCCACACATTACTTGTAAACACGTGAAGGGGGTGTTGTGTAAGAAAGGCGCGCACAACGGCCAAAGGCTGAGCTCCCGGCGTTTAATTTTTGACGGATCAGACGCAGATTGGGATTCGGCCTTTAAAATACGAAACGGACCACGTCAGCCTCTCCCCTGCTCAGAGACTCCGTCCCCCTTCCGGCTGTGTCACGTGCCACAACAAGGTACAGGATGGAATTTCAGCAGCACCGTCGACCCCGCCTTCTTCCGTTCCCCGTGGCAACCAAACAGCCTCGTCGCCATGGAAGGGACGCGGCCAGCCAATGGCGCGTTTCGTTGCTATGGAGAAAACCCGCGGGCCAATGGCCGACCGAGTTGCTGAGAAAGGTGTGCGCCGGCCAATAAGCAGCCGCAGTGCTGTTGCCTAGGTAGTGGAGCAAGGGCAGGGCTGGCCTGGCCCGGGCCCCTGGCGGCGGCGGCGGCGGCGTAGCAGGTCGGCCTGAGCGTGGAAGAGGGAGGAGGGAAGGTTGGGATGGTGGTCATGATGACTTTGGCACCTACACCCACTCGTACTGGGCGTGTATGCAAATATAGGTAATCATGGGGCGTGTCCTGGCCAGTGGCCACGCCCCTCCCGATTGACCGCTCCAGGGTCCAGAAAGGAGGGGTAGAGGTGGGCCGACCCGGCACCGCTTGTTCGCTCCTGGTCGCAGGCCTACTACACATAGCGGACATACCAGCTTTTCCCGTGGGAGATCTCCTCTCCTGGGGCTGAACTACGTTTTCTGACGCTTGGTGTCGTTTTCGCGCCTTCAGGGTGTCCGACAGACTCCGATCCCGGGGGTGGGGTGGGGTGGGGGGCTGACCCTTTAGTGGCTGGGGCCACCTCAGGCCTCCCGAGGCAGCTGCTGGAGCCCCTTGGCTGCCTGAGGTTCTGCTTCTTCATGGTACCCTCGTTAGGTGACCCCCATGGTAATGATGATGATGGATCAGTGTGGGTACCAGTGGCTAGTCGTTTACCTCACGGCTACAAGTGACTTTCTGGCCTTGCTGTAAAGGCTTGATGTGGGGGAGACGTGAGATGCTCCCCTTGAGTGGAAAGGCTAACCGTGTTTCTGTTTCAAATACTCAGTTGTGCTGTCTTGATTGATGCCCTCTTATCCAGGAGAATCAGGGCAAAGAGGAGCTGTGGCCCAATAGGGTTCCTTGGAAGCCTGCTGCTCTGAGCAGGTAAGGACCCTCCCGGTGGATTTCTTTGCATGTGTGCGTGCATGCAGGGCAGTGTGGAGCCTTGTTAAGGGTCTCATTTTCATATTCTGGTGATCTGTAAAGTTTTGCGTCTTGTCACACCTAGGCAGGATTGGTCTTTGCAGCAGTCTGTGCTTTGGGAAGGCATTTCAGGGAGACGAGATCACTGCGATGTGTAGATCCCAAAACAGGCCCTTCCTCTGTTAGTTTTAATGCCACTTCTCTGTCCCAAGACAGGGGGGAGCAACTGGATCTCCTCTTCCCTCTGGAAATGGAGCTCTCTGGGTGCCAAAAGTGACTGCTCCTTTCCTGCTCCATAGGAAACCCTTGTAACAACCTGCCGCAGAGAGGAGGATGAACCCCTTCTGTTGGTGGCGAGGTTATGATGGAGATACGCTGCGGCGGCCTCTTGTTCAGCTCCAAGTTTGACTCGGGAAACTTGGCTCACGTGGAGAAGGTGGAACACCTGGAAGGGGAAGGCGACGGTGCTGGTAATGGCGGCAGTGCTGCCTCGATGGTGTTTGGCTGCTCCCTTCCCATTGCTGACTATGAATTCAACGTGTGGACCAAACCGGACTGTGCAGACACTGAATTTGAGAATGGAAACAGGTGAAGGGGATGCTGAGGCAGGCAGTGGGCATCTGTGGCTTGTGGGGGAAAGGGGAAGCTTGGATTCTCCCACAGGGTCCCTTTTAAGACTGATGGTATGAAGCATTCTCTTTCAAGGATGTAGTTGACGAATGGACCCTCCAGGGCTACCGTTCCCAAAGTTTTCCTCCAGCCTTTAGAGTGAGCTCCCGTCTCTAGTTCCAGCTCCTGCCAACCTAGCAGTTTGAAAGCAAGAAATTGCAAGTAGATAAATAGGTACCACTTCGGTGGGAAGGTAACAGTGTTCCGTGCGCCTTGGTGTTTAGTCATGCCGGCCACACGACCACGGAAATGTCTTGGGACAGCGCTGGCTCTTCGGCTTTGAAACGGAGATGAGCACCGCAACCCTAGAGTCGGATTCGACTGGCTTTCAAGCAAGGGAACCTTTACCTTTTTCTTTAGAGACTCTTGGTATTAAGTGGCCTGCTCTGTGCCTCTGTTATTCTGGTGCAGGGCTACTCCGATTTTCCAAGGGAATGCTGCTGCTCTGAGCCCCCATCCCTAGTGTTGTAGGAGACTGACTGCTTCTTGTGGCTGACACCCCTTTGGATTGTATCCGTTGATGCCTTGTGTGGCTCTATGAATCCCCCATTGGCACCTGGCTGGAGTACAGCCATTCATCCTCCCCTTTGCAGAGGGTCCTGGGATGAACTGTAGCTAGTGGGACTATGAGCAAGGTGCCAAGCAAACATGGTTTCTGTCTTCCTGTGGGTCTCTCTGTGGACGGCAATATAAGGGAAAGTATGCTCAATGACCTCCCCAAAAGCTGGGGAACAGAATCCGAGCCCTGTCTGCCGACCTGTCTGACCTTCCTTCCTTTTTCTCCTTGTCTTCCCTGCCCAGATCTTGGTTTTATTTTAGCGTGAAAGGGGGGGTGCCAGGCAAGATTATCAAGATCCACATTGTGAACATGAACAAGCAGACCAAACTCTACTCGCAAGGGATGGCCCCCTTAGTCAAGACTGTGCCTGTCCGGCCCCGCTGGGAGCGCATCCGTGAACGGCCTGCCTTCGAGGTATCCGTGTGGCAAGCCCCTCGGGGGAGAACACCAGATTGGTGCGTTGGGGTTCACGCTTGCCTGCACTTGGGTGCTCTCCTGCATTCCTGTTGCCTCCGAAAGCAGCATATGACTGGGGTTGGCTTTTTCCAAGGGGGATGGTGGACCATGGACTTGCATGATCCAGGGTGTGCCTTGGGCTGCACATGGCAGGGGAAGGCAGGAGTGAGGCCTGCAGGCTCCAGTTAACAGAAACAGGAAGGCAAGGGCCCCCGACTCCAACAGCTGTCAGTCCACTAACATTTCTCCTACTGGAATTTTTCTCCCACGGTTCTGAGAACCTGAATAATATTTTTCCTTACCTGTTTGGCTCCTTGGGAAAACCTGTCAGCTTGGTTTTGTATCATCATGCTGTGGAGCTTGATCACCCTGACGTGTTTTTATGTTTGCTAGGGAGGGGACTGTGGATCAGTGGTAAGAGTGCATGCTTTCTGACCAGAAGGTTTCAGCTTCGGTTCTTCTCAGTTTAAAGAATTCAGGTGGCAGGCACTTAGAAAGATTTTTTCCTTTGGTGGCAAGCTGCCGCCATACAGTATTGAGCAAATGAATCAATGGCCTGACTTGATCTGGTAAACTGGAAAGCAGAATCCACAAATCAGGCTTGGCTGTTCTTCCATCTTTCTTTTGTGGCAACAGGGAGCAAATGGCATCTCGGAAGTCTTGGCTGTGTGGCTTTGCTTTCCTTGCGATGGCTTCAAAGGAAACAGAAGGCATGCTCCTTCCTCCATACAATGTCCTCTGCTTTTCCAACCCCCCCGAGGCTTTGCCCTGATGCAGGGGTGGGGGGCTGTCAAGTAGTGAGATAAGCAGACTCATTCCCAGGGGCCTGTTCATTCCCCCTGCAGGGGTGCTTGGTCAGAACTTGCAGCTCTCAACACAAGTCAGGTAGGTACTACCTGAGAGAGCCGGTTTGGTGTAGTGGTTAGGAATGCAGACTCTAATCTGGGAGAATCGGGTTTGATTCCCCACTTCTCCACATGCAGCTGCTGGTGTAACCTTGGGTCAGTCACAAGATCTTTCAAAGCTGTTCTCAAAAGAGCTCTCTCAGCCCCACCTACCTCACAGGGTGTCTGCTGTGGGGAGGGGAAGGGAAAGGAGATTGTAGTCCGCTCTGAGACTCCTTTGGGTAGTGTAGGGTGGGATATAAATCCAATATCTCCTCTTCTTCTTCTACCAACTTTGAAAAGCGTGGTTTTATGTTTTGTCAATCTGAAAAGTACTTCTGGTTCTTCAGTGCCAGCTAACATCAGGTTTCTCGCTACCTCTAGCATTTTTTCAGCTCACCCTCTCTAAAAATTTGGAAGGTACATCTCAGAGTGGTCCAGAAAGAGCCGAGAGACATGTCTGTGTCTCTGCAAAAACAAGTGTGTGGGAGGGGTTGAGAATAGGCATTGCAAAGACACAGAAGAGATGGAGGGGAGGCAGTGAGCAGAAATTTCTGGGTATGTAATCCAAACACTGTTGGGGAGGGAAGCTTCTTCAGTCCAGAGCCGCAGCAGGATGGCAGCACCTTAGCAGTATGCTTGTGGTCATTGCTACCTGTAAAGTTGCAGGCAGTGGAGCTGGGGGGTGGGCAGGGATCCTGCCTGAACAGTGGCAGTTCAGCAGCTGCTTTGCCTCTTGTGCAGATGGTGGATACCCAATTCGTCTTGTCCTTTGTGCATCGCTTCCTGGACTGCCGAGGTGCCACCACCTACTTTGCCTTCTGCTATCCCTTTTCCTACACGGAGTGCCAGGACATGCTGGCGCAGCTGGATGCTCATTTTGCAGAATGCAAACACCTCTCTCCCAGCAGGTGAGCATGACCTGCAGCAGCGACCCCCACACTCCCTCTTAGGCAGTCAAGGACCTGGTGCAGTTGCCGTGTGAAGAACAGCCAGGCACTTTCTCACTGTGGGAGAGGCCCTGGGTGTGGGGTGGGAGGTCTTGGATTGTCCAAAGATTCCCAAAGGCCCAAAGCCATGGTGTTGCTGTTGCTGCAGCGTGGTATAGATGTTGGAGCTTTAGACTTGACTCCAGGAAATTTGCACTCAGCCATGAAGATCACGGGGAAACTTTGATTCAGTAACTTTCTGTCCGCCTAATCTACTTTACAAGTTGGTTGTGAGGATAGAGTGGAGGAGAGGAAGGCCTTCCCTGAGCTGCTTAGAAGAAGGGCAGGGTAAAAAATGGAGTAGAAACTTTGGTCCCATTTGTCTTCTGATCACCATTTTGCGGTAGGTGGACCACCCAACAAGAGCTTGATGTCCCAGGCTTGGTGTAATGTTGCAGCTTGCGAGTGGTGCTGGAGAGCCCTGGGGCCCTGCACGTGGCGAAGGAGGGCAAAGCTGCAGCCTCATGTTTTCCCTGCAGCTAACCCCATTCCAGCTGTTCAGGGCCAGTTAAAAGAACTTCTGTGTTTCAGGTGCCACCCCCTTCTCTTCCTTCCCCTTAATGTCCAGGGACTCCTTGCCTAGATAGGCAAAAGCGGCTGTTCTTTTCTTTGCAGAGAGAGCCTGCTGTTTCTGTGGGCACACAGTGCAAAGATTGTTCAAGCACTCACATGCTGTAGGAAAGATAGGGAGCCGCTTCTTGGTTGTAGAGTGCAGGTGAGCAAATGTGGAAGTAGCAAACCTACTCTGGTAGTTGGATGGGCAAAGCAGCTGTTGTCCAGCCAGGAGAGTCTATAGTGTTGGCCCAGGGCTTGATAACGTTGGAGGCTTCTTCTGTGCCAGGAGGGAACTGGGGGTGAAGGTAGGCTTATGAGCCTCCTACTGTGCCTGATTTCATATCAAGGTGACTTGAGCAGCCAGTTCCTCTACCTTCCGCTGGCTTGTTTCCATAGCAAAGATACCTTATATGTTTGTGGGTAGATACTTCAGCCAAGGCACAGTTAGACTTGGGAGCCTGATTTGGCTTTGGGCTCATTTTCCTCTGCCTTGATTATACCAGGGTCTTATTGCTAAGGTCTAAGTACTTATTTAAGATCAGCGGCTCTGCTGTTTCTCTTGTGATTCCTTTAGGTAAAGGTTTCCATTGCTTAGAAGACATGAGTTTTTGTAGGAATAAGGATGATCTGAACAGGAAGAGAGGTTCCTTCCCCTACTCTTTATCACATCTTGGCACAGTCGTCATTCTTTGTTGGCTTTTTTCATTTCCGACCTCTTACTATCTGGAGCTGCCCTAGATGGTAGTGGAAGAAAAGAATCATTAATTCCTAATGGGTAGCCATCTTAGCCTGTAGCAGCAACATAAAGCCAGAGTCCAGTGGCACCGTAACGACTAACAAAATGTATTCCAGCCTAAGCTTTTGCGAGACAGAGCTCACTTCACTGAGAGCCAGTTTGGTGTAGTGGTTAGGAGCATGGACTCTAATCTGGGAGAACCAGGTTTGATCCCCCACTTCTCCACATGCAGCTGCTGGTGTGACCTTGGGTCAGTCATAAGTTCTTTCAGAGCTCTCACAAGCAGTTCTCGAAAGAGCTCTCTCAACTCCACCTACCTCATTGGGTGTGTGTTGTGGGGAGGGGAAGGGAGATTGTAAGCTGCTCTGAGACTCCTTCAGGTAGTAAAGGGCGGGGTATAAATCCAATCTATTCTTCTTCATCATCAGTGCAGCTGAGGAAGTGACTTCTGAGTTGTGAAAACATACGCCAGATGCCCTGTTTTGTTTCAGCTTGGTGTCGCTGCCTGTGCTGGAATGGGGGGGGGGGGCTGGGACTGAACCACTGAAAAGGGTTGAGTGGAGCTGAGGGTGGGCAGCAGGATGGGGAAAGCTAAACTCAGCAGGACCCTCACTTGTCCATTTGAACCAGTGTCCAGCGTTGTAGCGCAATTAGTCGGAGGGCAGGCGCACACCCTAGAAAGGCTGCGGGGAAGCCACGCCCCACCGCCCACAGAGCAAGAAAGTGCCCTAGAGGAGGACGTGCAAAGGGGAGAAAGGAGGAGGCCCCATCCAGGGATATGCCGTAAGTGATTGACTTGATTACCTCCCCAGACCCAGGCGGTCCCTCCAAGCGGGATACGGGGAGTTAGCAAACAGCCAAGGGCAGGGAGCAATAAGCCCAGTGGTAGACCTTTGGGGCACTGTGAGACCAGCTCTGTCACACTAGAGAGAAGGCTGCCCTCTTCCAAACGTCCACCCTGGCTCTCTGCAAGGGGCTCAGCAAGGACCAATAGAGGGGGCTTGTATTCTGCAAGGATAAGGCGGGACAAGCCAGTCAGCTGTCAGACACCTCTGGGACTTCCTTCTGGCCTTGTGGTGTCATGCTGGCTGGGGTTGGTCCAGACAGACACCTGAGGCTCAGTGGGCAGAGCTGGAGGGTGGTGCCATTTGAGCAGGCGCTGATCCACTCTAATGGGACCTGCCCGTCCTCTCCAGCTTGCTAGATACCATCTATTACCATCGGGAGCTGCTCTGCTATTCCCTGGACAAGCTCCGTGTGGACCTGTTGACCATCACATCATGCCACGGCATGCTGGAGGAACGGGAGCCCCGGCTGGAAAAGCTGTTCCCTGACATGAACACGCCGCGACCTCACCGCTTTGTGGGAAAGAGAGTGAGTTGGTGTGTGCCGTCCCAGCAGGGGGATGTTGTGCTCAAGGTGCAGAATTGACCCATCCCGGGAGGCTTTTACTTAGGCACCCGGGGGGGGGGCTTGCTCAGGAACCAGCCGGAGGGAATAAAAATGGCTAGTCCATAGAAACAGCCACAGATCTATAGCTAAGTGCTGCAAATGGTCTTTGCAACTATGGCAAGCTAAATGGGGTGTTTTTTTGGCCCATGCCTCCTGAAGCGTAAGGTGGGGAGGGGCAGCAGTGAGCAGGGAAGCCGCCCTCTTGCTCCTCAGTGTTTCCCAGGAAGTATCTCTAGTTCTTTCACTCCCCCCCCTCCCTTGGCCAGGTGTTCTTTCTCAGCAGCAGGGTTCACCCTGGGGAGACACCCTCCAGCTTTGTCTTCAACGGCTTCTTGGAATTCATCTTGCGGGAGCAAGACCCTCGAGCCCAGATGCTGCGTCGCATGTACATTTTTAAGCTCATCCCTATGCTGAACCCCGATGGAGTGATGCGGGGCCACTACCGGTGAGTGTTGCTGCAGGTACTTTGGTCTTAGGGAGCGGGGGAAACTGGCACCTGTGCAGCCAGTAGTGTGGGTGGGTGGGTGGGAGGGGAGCAAGTCCTAGGCTGGCTGGGGCTTGTGTTCAGCACTAGCCCTTGAAGAGGTTTAGCAGAGCCAGCAAGACATGGTCAGGTGGCTCTTGAACACACACTCTGTAACTGAGACCTTCCTTCCAGGCTCCACATCAGATCAGTTTTGGTTCCCCTGGCAGTGCCCGTGCTTATCCTTGGGACAACAGCAAACAGCAGCTAGTGGCCTGGGATAGGTTGCCACGAATAGTGCTGGCACAATCAACTTCCTGTCACAGTTCTGCCTCCATTGTTTGGAGGAATGTAGGCTTAGGCCTCCTCCCTCCTGGCACAGGGCACTGTGGGTCAGGTTGCTAAGTAGCGATAGGTTTGACATGATTTGGCTCAGCAGGGGCAGTGGCTGCAGCTTTGCAATGGGTCCAGCATGGAATCGGGGATGGGGAGCATACCCAGTGTCAGGGAAGAAAGCGTCTTCAGCCGGCCTGACTCCCCGCCCAAATTGCTCCCTCTCTCCCCCACAGGACAGACTCCCGTGGAGTAAACCTCAACCGGCAGTATTTGGACCCTGATGCACAGTTGCACCCTGCTGTATACGGGGCCAAGGCTGTCATGCTGTACCACCACGTTCACAGCCGCGTTCGGCCTGGTTCCCCTGACTGGCAGATCCACGTTTCCCCCCTCAGCACCAAGGCAACAAATCAGCATTCTATACGCAACTGCCTCCCTGCTGAGGAGGCCCCCCTTTCCAAGCTGGAGAAAGCCAACAACCTCCGCAACCGTCTCAGAGATGCCTGCATCCCCCCATCTCAGGATCCCGAGCCTTCGGAGGCATTGGGGAGCAAGGACGAGGATGCCTGGCTCTTTTCCGGAGACCCGACCCCCGACTACAGTGAGAGCGAAGCCGAGGGCCCCCTGCCCGACGCTGAAACCATCCCACCTCAGGAGAGTGGACTAGCCTACTATGTCGACCTCCATGGGCACGCCTCCAAGCGTGGCTGCTTCATGTATGGGAACAACATCACTGATGAGGCCTACCAGGTGAGGAGTGGAGGGAACATCCAGGGGCCAGCCAGAGCCGACGAGATCGGTCATATGTAGCTGTGTGCTCCTTTTGGTCCTTGTAGGGGCTCTTTGACTGGCAGCAGGGTGCTCTATCAGAGCACTGTCTAAAGGAACAAGTTGGAAAGGGAAGGGTGTGTGTACAGGATTTATTTATTGTTTACTCCAAAAGGGCTTACATCAGTCTCCCCTTCTCTCTTTCATCCTTACCCCAGCCCAGGGAGGTAGGTTAGTTGAGAGGGTGTGACTGACCCAAGTCTCTGTGGCAGAGTGGGGATCCTAGACTGACACACTAACCACTACACCACACTGGCTGTCTATTTACTAGTCAGCTAATCCCTACTTGGGGCAGCTCATCTCCATTTTGGAGTACATAGCTGGACCTAAAGGCAGCACACGGAACTGAGACTGTTTTGTCACTGTAATATGCCTTGCATTGGTGGAATGCTGTGTACAGTAGTGTGTTATAACCCATCGGCAGATAGGTAAGAACTAAAGGAACTGCTGCTGTCCTTCATGTGGTGCAGACCTAGAGACTGGTGGCTTTCTGTGTGTGAAGAAGAGGATTGGATTTATACCCCCCCCCCCTCAAGGAGTCTCAGAGCATCTTACAATCTTTCCCTTCTCCTCCCCTCCCACAAGAGACACCCTGTGAGGTAGGTGGGGCTGAGAGAGCTCTTTCAAGAACTGCTCATGAGAGAACAGCTCTGAGAGAACTTGTGACTGACCCAAGGTCATTCCATCAGCTGCATGTGGAGAAGTGGGGAATCAAACCCAGTTCTTCCAGATTAGAGTCCACTCTCCTAACCACTACACCAAATTGGCTCTCAGCCTCATACTAGCTACAGAAAAGTAACATACAACAGAAATGATATTACATACTAGGTGTCCTCTGCTCAGGGATGAGCTCAGGGTTCACCCGGCACAGTCCCCAGGTCCACTTGAAGCAGTGCTGTTGTCGGTCACGGTGGCTGGGTCAAAGGACTGCTTTCCAAGGTGATGCCATGCCTGATCACACAGACTTGCTTCATCTCCTGTGGCTTATTCACTGGAGGGCCCTGGGACTGCTATAGCCTCTTGACTGATCCCCCATGTCTCCACTTCTTTCCCATCCACACTCCCGGCCCAGCAGCCGTTTCTCCACGGTGCATATACATTGGCTCCCCAGGAAGCATGAAAGCCAGAAAGATATGGGGAATGAGTTGAAGCAGTTAGATGGCCATTGCTTGAGGCTGGGCTGAGCTGGAGATGGTGGCTGGCCATTCCACCTCGCCAGCTGGCTGATGCTGCTGGCCCCAGTACTTGATGCCTGATAAGAGTCTTCTGCAGGTATTTTCCAGCTGCCACCAAGTCAGTTGTGAATCCCTGTCTGTGAGGGGCCACCTCTCAGCTGGCCTCGGTTTCTTTGGATTGTTGCTTTCTTGCCAGCCATGCTTCCCCCCGGGGGGGGGGGGGGGCAGATGGTCTCTCGGCTTCTGCAGTGCATGCAGTGGTCCCTCCCCTGCCCCAACCTCTCTGCCTGATCTTGCAGGTTGAGAACATGCTGTTCCCTAAACTCATCTCCTTGAACTCAGCTCACTTTGACTTTGCGGGCTGCAACTTCTCAGAAAAGAACATGTACGCCAGAGACAAGCGGGATGGACAATCTAAGGAGGGCAGTGGGCGGGTGGCCATCTACAAGGCATCAGGCATCATTCACAGGTATGCGCTCTGGTGGGCCTCTACTGCATTTCCGTCTGCTTGCCCCTTTCACTCGTGCAATCACCAGGCAGCTTTGGTCTTTAGAAGGGAGCCCTAAAGTCTGGTCCGAAGAACCCTGAATGTTATGTACTCCAAGTAAATTGTCATGTAGCTTGCATGGTTATCCTTCTGGCAGAGGTGGAGATGGAAGAAACCTGCACCTTTGCCTGCTTTCCTGGCTTCTAAAATTTCACCAGGTCTGGGGGCGTAGGGCAAAAGTTGGGATTACTAGGATACTAGATCTTGCTCTGCAGACTGGAGGAGGAGGAGGAGATTGGATTTATACCCCGCCCTTCACTCGGAGTCTCAGAGCGGTTTACAAACTCCTTTCCCTTCCCCTCCCCACAACAGACATCCTGTGAGGTAGGTGGGGCTGAGAGAGCTCTCCAAAGAACTGCCCTTGAGAGAACAGCTCTGACAGAACTATGGCTTGCCCAGTGCAGTTGCAGACCAGCAGAAGCCAGCCACCTCTGGCACAGGACCAGGCTTTGTTACCATAGGGAAGACTCAGACCAAAGGGCAAGAACACGTGACAATATCTGGCTCATGGAATGACTCTCCCAGGAAGATCACCGTCTCCTCCACCTTCCTGGGTGGTTTTTTGGGGGAGTTGCTCCCTAAAGGACCCTGGCAGAATGAGCGAGCTGGCTCACACTTCCGTGTTCTTTGGACCACAAGTGTAGTTGCACCGCTCAGCTTACAGAGGCAGGGGAGGCCAATGCTGTGTTAGGACTGGGGTGACAGCAAGGAAAACTCAAGGTGGGACAGGTCACACCTGGCCCAGTCCATTTTGACAGGAGGGCAAATCAGAGCAGAGGTAAGGTGGGTGATCACGTATGGATCCTTTTAAGTGCTACTAATTTTTCTCTTTCTGTCCTGTAACAGACTGGGTGCTTGTCTATTTCTCTGTCCTCAGTCTCTGACGTGATCACATCCTGATAGCTGGCATAATGCTTTTTTTTGTGTGTGTGTCAATAATGATGGCCTTTGCCTCTGTTTTCTAGCTACACACTGGAGTGCAACTACAACACAGGGCGATCGGTGAATACTGTTCCGGCAGCCTGTCATGATAATGGCCGGGCAACCCCTCCGCCTCTCCCAACATTCCCCTCTAAATACACCGCGGAACTGTTTGAGCAGGTACCAGTCTCCCCCTTTCTCTTCTCCCCCACCCAGGGCATCCTAGGTAAGCTGCATCGTTCCAGGGTTTTGCTTCAGTGCAAGATGGAAGCCCCTCCAAATGACGCGGGTCACATCCTGGAAGGCCACTCCATCCTAACAGGAAATGGAACTTAAAGTTTTGAGAATAGATGAAAGGAGCTGACAAAGCACCGTGTCACATTTCCTCTATTGTGGTTGCCTGGTGCTTTGTAACCCTCCTATCTTTGTGGCCCACAAAGCACTGGCATGCTCCATACAGCCTGGATCTTAATCACTAAGTGCCGAGCATCCTACTAATGGTACCTTGACCTCCCCCAAGGGAGACTTTCTGACAGAATGCAAGGGAATGGAACAGTCAGTGTTCAGGAATGGTCATGTTGGGGGAGGGGCTGCGGCTCTGTGACAGAGCATCTGCTTGGCACACAGAAGGTCCCGGGTTCAATCCCCAGCATCTCCAGTGGAAAGGTTCAGGTAGCAGGTGACGTGAAAGACCGCGGCCTGAGACTCTTGAGAGCTGCTGCCAGTCTGCGTAGACAATATTGACCTTGATGGGCTATTGGCCTGATTCAGTATAAGGCAGCTTCATGAGTTCATGCCTACAGAGGCCACTGATGAGTGACCCAGTCCACATTAGAGGGCCCCTGTGTTTCTCCAGGCCTGGCAGACCTCTCTGACCATCGTATCAAGCTTCTGATTCTCCCAGCTGCCTCTGTGGTTTCTCCATTGGTGCATTCTTTTATGAAAGGGCACAAAACACATACACGGGCCAGGAGCAGAAGAGATATGGTATCTCGTACTGGGACATCAACCACCTCCAACAGTATCCAGTAAATGACAGCCCATTGAGGGGCTGGGGCCTGGCCCTTGAGCAACCCTGGGTTATTGTCTCGGTCTCAGCAGGCAGAAAAGGGGGGAGGGGCACAAATGGGCTGTCAGAGGACCTTGACACTTCCAGCTGTCCTTCCGTTGTAGAGAAATGGCTCCCAGCAGCTACAGCACAGGGTGTTCCTTGGCTTTTCCTGCCCTGCCTAGAAAGCGCATACTTTGGCCACAGTACCCGTGGTCAAGTGACATCTCTTGCCATACCCAGGTTGGAAGGGCGCTGGCAGTCGCAGTGCTGGACATGGCGGAATGCAACCCCTGGCCGCGGATTGTCCTGTCTGAACACAGCTGCCTTAGCAACCTGCGAGCCTGGACGCTGAAGCATGTGCGTGGCATGCGGGGCTTGGCAGGCTACAGCCGGAGGAAGGGCAACAAAACCCCACCTAAGGGGGGCAAGTAAGAGACTGGACTGGGGCCCTGGTGTCAGGTGGCTGTACCGCAGGGATGACCCACTTTGATTCTCGGAGCGCAGCCAGACTGGGGGTGGGGTGGGGAAGGGGAGGGACTTGGGTTTCTCTCTCGCAGACTCACTTGGACCCTGTTGTACCTGTGCACGTATCTCTTCCCTCCCCAGCCAACCCACTTTCAAGGCTTTGCTGTGCTGCTCAGCAGGTGCAGCCAGCCACCTGCAGCTCTGGAAGATGACTGCGTAGGTCTTTTCTCCGAGCATGTTCAGAACCAAGCCCTTGCCTAGCATGCTATTGCATGTGGCGGAGGAAGCAAAAAGCCCTCTTCTTCCTAGCAGCAAGTTTATTGGAAGGGTGGTGGTGGTGGTGGATTTGTTTATCTCTTGGAGGCATGGAGAACCTGAAAGCTGGCTGTGGTTGTGGGGGAAGTTCCAGAGGGGACTAGGTTCCTGAGCAGGTGTTGCATTCCTTCCTTTACCAGCCCACACCCAAGTAATCCCTTGTGGGGAACCATCACTGCACACACGGGGGCTGTGAGGGTGACGCAGACCCCCCATCCTCCCAACCTGAGACGAGGGTGCCCAGGAGGAGCGGCTGCCTTAACAAATGCCAGTTCCCTGCATGTCATATCAGTGGGGAACCGGAGATGCCCTGTGGTGTCCTTTTGAGGCCAGTATTAGTGTATCAGTCCTCAGACCCACACATACAGGATGCATGGAGCTGCACGTGAGAATCGGAGCACCTTCACTTGTGGCACAGATTGCTGGGGGCGGGGGGAGAACACGAGGTAAATCCAGACAGGTGGGTCTAGTTCCAAAAATCTTGTGTGTTATGCCAGGAAGCAAAAACGTTGCTCAGGGATGGTTGCCCCAGCTCTTAACGCTGACTTTTCCCATTTCCTCCCAGTGTGCTTTCTGCCTCCTGTTCTGAGAATTCTCTGTGCCGGACCCGGAGTTTCAGCAATGGCACCAGCGGGAGCAGCAACAGCCAGCAGACTTCTCCCCAGGTCAAGACCTCTCCTAGCTTCACCTTCAGCTGCTCCCGGTCTCCTGCCCCCATGGGCATGGGACAGAGCCCCCAGAAAGGGGTCTCGAGGGTGCTGGCACTTGTACGAGGTAAGCTGCCCGGTGGATCCATAACAGGAGTGATCCAGTGGATGAGGGAGTGGATCTGTTGCCGACAGTGGCACCCTTGAAGGCATGACGCCTCTTTCTCCAGAAATAAAGGTGGTTTTCAGTGCAAACTGTCCATCTGTCAAACTGAGCAGGCCCCTCCTCTTCCCCTGCCTTGGGAGAGGCCAGTCTTCTACAGCTTGGGCAGGGCAGCAAAACTTGTGCTTCCCCATGTAAGGAATGGACAGTTGGGCCTGGGGGGAAAGAGGCAGTTCTTCACCAGGTAAAATTGGAATACCGATTTTGAAACAAGTCTCTGGGGTTGATATATTTTTATTTAGCTATTTATACTCCACTCTCCCCCCCCCCCCCCATTGAGGATCCAAAGCAGCTTACAACATTGTTATCCTCACAACAGTCGTACTTAGAGGTAGGTTAGGCTGGCACAAGGTTACCCAGCAAGCTTTCCTGGCTGAGTAGCGATTCAGAGCTGGGTCTTCCATGTCCTAGTCCAGCACTTTAACCCCACCACCATGCTGTTTTCCATTGCATTTCCAGCACCTCCCACCAAGGTCAGCTGCTGCTCAGTCACCCTCATCCCCCCCCCCCCCCTTCCCCCCCACACCCTTTCCCCTTCCTCCAGAGAGCTCAGGGCAGTGTCTGTATCCTTGCAATTGTCCCATGACATAGATGAGGCTGAAAGAGTGATGTGACCAAGGGCATCTATTTAGCTTCAGAGCTGAACAAAGACATCTTAGCAGGGCTTCCCCAGTCCTAAATCCTAAGCCTATTCCTGAAGTCCACTGATTGGTGACTCCAAGGTTACCCAGCTCTGTCAGTACACCCAATCAGTCACGTCCCCTTCTTGAATCTAGCCACTTGCAAAAAGGCTCTGCCACCAGAAACCACTTAATGTGAATCGTTCCTGCTTCTGCTTGCTTGTTGGAATGGCTCCATCCCTCCTGCACCCAAGGGGTTTCCAGTCTTTTCAGCCTTGTCTGTTGGGCAGAAGACAGATGTGAATGCAGACAACTGCTTTATGCAGTCAGCCCATCTAGTCCTGTTCCATCTATTCCAACGGCAGTCTGGCAGGGTCAGTCCACTCTTGAGAGAGGAAGAAGCTCTGTCTTGCCCAGAGCAGTCTAAACAGTTCCCTTCGTTTCTCCCTTTGCTGCTGAGGGCAGGCGTAGGCAACCTTTTTTGACCCAAGTGCTGGTTTAAAAACAACAACATTGTCCTGTGAAGATGTTGGCGTGGAGAGGACACACACAAGGGTTGTGCATCTCAGGGGGCTTGCCTTGGACCCAGCCAAGGACTCAGCAAGTGATGAAGGGAAGGAGCCATGCCCATTGCCTTCTCCCACACCACCGACCACAGCGGCACTGCCATCACCTCAAGAGATCACCCTTTTGGGGCAGAGAACCAGCCCTGTGTACCAAGCAAAATGGTCTGGCCAGCACGTGTGTGGGGGGTGTGTGTGCCCACCCTGATGTAGACATTGCCAGGGCGCTTTGAGCAGTTGATGCAGCAGGATCAACGGTCTGCTCCTCTCTCTCACCCACCTACCAGCTAATTCTCTTACCAGGTGCCATCGAGTGTCACGTTCTTTCTTGCTGAAGGGGGGGGGGGGGGGGAGAATGGGGCTGCCTCTCTTGCTGTGCTTCCAGAGTTCAGTCACCCGCAACTGCGTCCAGAGCCTCCAGAACACCTCCTGGGTTTGATCAGAATTGACGGGGGCTCCCTGAAGGCAGAACGGGGGAGGGAGGAAGCCTGCCTGCCTGCCTGCCTGGGAGCTGGTCCTCCTGCTGTCCTGACTGCCAGCTACAGAGAGTTTGAGCCTGACAGTAACTCACATGGGAGCTGGGACCTTTTACCCCTCTTGTGGCTGTCGGCCTTGCCTAATTCTCCATTCCGCATCTGAGGGCACTCTGGGCCCTGTTGCTATACATTTGCTCCTGCTATTCAGCCCCTGTCTGTTGAAGAAATAGGACAGCTGGCTCCTTGTTTCCTTCATTACTGAGCACTGATGTAAGACATCTGGAGTTGGGCTCAGTTTGAGACAGGAGAGTGGATCTTTCCTCCCTTCTCTTTATTGACTGTGCCTGTTGCTCGTGTTGGGTGGGCCTTTTTGGCTGGAGCGCACTCGGGCCGGCTCTGTGGAGGAGGAGGAGGTGGGAGCTTGGAGAGCAGGGAGGCAGAAGGACCACTGGTCTCACCTGGCCTTTTGCTTGTCTCTCCTGCGTAGAGCCTCAAGTCCAGGAGAAGCAGCACCATCAGCACCAGACCTTGCTGCGAGCCACCATGAGCAGCATCCAGGTGCCTCCCTCAGGGTGGGCAGTCTCCCACCTCCAGCTGCCTCCCAGTCTCGGCCCTTGCCCCCTCTCAGCCACGCTCAGCGGGTCAGGTTCGTATCCCGTCCTCTGCTGCCACATGCACACGCTCTTGTTCGGTGAACAAGGACTGCCTCTCCGCAAGAGCAACCTCGATTTGCCACTGCTGCCTGGGTGAATCAGCCGCCAGGGATGCCAAGGGCAATGGGCCACATGCCTGCTGGCCGTTGTGTCCTAACGCTAACAGGGAGATCCCTGCTAGTTCCAGACGGCTGCTCGTGCCGGCAGGGTAGCCAAGGTCTAGGCACGTGGCCACTGACAACCAAGGTCAGTCTTCTGGAGACTGACCTTGCTGGGCCAGATCTCTTTGCCCAGAGGGAGAGCGGTAGCCCTTTTCCTACCCAACCTGGCAGGATATTAAGCCAATGCAGAGAGGGGCTGTGGGGAAGATTATGTTGCAGAGGAAGCAATTCGGGTCTCTCAGGTACCTGCTTTACTTGCTGGTAAAGGCTCCAGCCACTTACTCTCCAGCTCCACCCCAACTGTGTTATTTCTTAAAACATTTTTACCTCCCCTTTCCCCATGGTCAAGGCGGCTGTTATTCCAGCTCCTCTGCTGAATTAACCTTTGTTCCTGCTCGAGCAAAGCCCACGGTTTGCTTTCCCAGGCCCTGGGTGCCTATCCTGCTAGACAGGAAATCTGGACTGGGCAGAATTCACAGACTCCTGCCCATCATAGGTTGCCTGCCTTCCTGTGGCTCATTGCTTTTATTGCCCCACCAGGTGGCTGTGGCGGCGGCAGCAGCTGCAAGTCCCCCTGCTGACAGCTGCTCAGTTTGTGTGTGGGAATGATCTCTCCCAGTTTAGACAACTATCTACTGCTCTCCACCTGTACTGCTCTGGTTCCTAAGTCTCGCCGCCTTTGTACCCCTAATCCCTGTGGCATCTTTGCAGTTCTGATTAGAACACAGAGACCAAATCCAGAACCAATGCTCCCTCTAAGCCATGGAGTCTTGTGAGCAAAAATCCTACTTTGTGAGCTACTGGCATTAAAGCTGTGAGCGAGCGGTTTGGCTCCTGCATAAATTAGCTTTCTCTGGAGCCATCCTTCCTGAGCAAAGACAAAAATGTGTGAGCTGGAGGCTAAAAAAGTGTGAGCTAGCTCACACTAACTCAGCTTAGAGGGAACATAAGAACTGCTGCTTGAGCTGCAGCTTCCAGTCGGCATTCAGGCTGCTCCAGTTCCCCCTCCCCTGGACACGCGTGCGCACACACACACACACACCATTGTTGTGTGAGGCTGCCTAATTGTAAAAGTATTGAACACAGCCATGTGCCATCTCTGAGGCTGCTGCTTTTCTTACAGAGTGCAGGGCGTAGCTCGTAGGAGCCAGATTGGTGTAGTGGTTAAGTGTGTGGACTCTGATCTGGGAGAACCGGGTTTGATTCCCCACTCCTCCACTTGCACCTGCTGATGTGACCTTGGGTCAGTCACAAGCTCTGGCACAGCTGTCCTTGAAAAAGAGCAGTTTGTGTCAAGAGTTCTCTCAGCCCCACCTACCTCACAGGGTGTCTGTTGTGGGGAGGGGAAGGGAAAGGAGTTTGTAAGCCACTCTGAGACTCCAAGTGAAGGGCGGGGTATAAATCCAATCTCTTCTCTTCTTCTTCTTCCTCGTGCTGGCCTCAGAGTGCTCGTTCAGTTGTTCACCTCAGAGTGCTCGTTCAGTTGGTCCAAAACAGATTTGATTAAAACCAATAGTCATCTCAAAAACGAAACATTAGGAGCACTCTTCCAGGACACAGTTGCCAGGACAAGAGCCCAGCATGGGCATCTGTCTTTGGCACATGTTCTTTTCAGCTGTCAAATAGGCCCTTTTAAGTGTGACTCACTGAGGCTGGTCTGACAAGAACCAAACAGGTCTCGTCAAAGTGGATTCTGCCTCAGGACTCAGGACAGGTCAGAAGTGGACCCCTTGGGGCTACACAGAATGGGCCGCTTAATGCAATTCAATTCTATTTCCCAGCTTGTGGTCTGTAGGTAAATGGGGCACGCACTGCTGTCTCCCAGATACTCCCCTACCTTGCTGCCAAATGACATGCCGTAAAAACCTTTAGTAAAAGAAATGTCATAACAGTCAGTTTTAAAGAGAAAGCCACCAGGGGTCTCAGAAGTCCTGATAGCCGGTTTGGTGTAGTGGTTAGGAGTGCGGACTCTAACCTAGGAGAACCGGGCTTGATTCCCCTTCTCCACATGCAGCTGCTGATGTGACGTTGGATTGGTCATGGCTCTTGGGAGCAGTTCTCAAGAGAGCTCTCTCAGCCCCACCTACCCTCACAGGGTGTCTGTTGTGGGGAGGGGAAGGGAAAGGGATTGTAAGCCACTCTGAGACTCCTTTGGGTAGTGAAGGGCAGGGTATAAATCCAATCTTCTTCTGTTTCAAGTCTTCCTTCAAATCAAGTCTGAAGGAGATACACACGCCATTTCCTCTCCTTGCTTTGGTGAGATCAGAGCTTCCTATTGGCTCAGTCTCTCCCATTTTAGACTGCAGTTTGTTCAGTTTCACATGACTGAGAGGATGTTTTCATGCTTTTTAAAACAAGTTCGATACCTGGAGCAACATTTGGCTAAAAGAAGTGTGAAGCTTTTAACAGATAATTATTATGTAGGACCTCCTTCATTCAGTCGTGTTTTTTTAATTTCCCCTTTACTACACAACTGGCCGGCGCTCTGAGGCACCTTCTGGGGTGACTGTTTTCCATGAAGGAAATTGAGTTGGGACTTTTGGGGAATGATGCAGGTTGGAAAGTGATAGCTTTACAGAGCAGTGCCCTCTCGGCAGGGCTGAACACTACCAAGCTGGGGAATAGATCTTGCTCCTCCAGCCGTCTGTGGAGGATTACAGAGTTGCGCTTCCAGGGTCAGGCTAACCAGTTCCTGCATCAAGCGTTCTCCATTACTGCAAATACATTAATCTTCCCCCAGTCCCTCCAGTGGACAAATAGAATAGTTTCCAGGTTCCCCCCTCTAAAATTTGCTGTACTGCCTCTCAGTCAAGAGAAGAGCCAGTCTTGTGCATGCAGAGGTGCCTGAGCTCTAGAGGGTAGGTTCCCAAGTGGTACAGGCAGAAGAGGGCACACAGTCCACTTGTCTGTGGTGGGAGAACACTGGAATAAGAAAGGCCTTGCAAGAAACATCCTGGAGGAGCTGGAATGGCCGTGGACTGGCACAGCTTCCTCCAGGGGACTGCCCTGGGAGGTAAAGCCACCATGCAGTATGGGGAGCTGCAGACCTGCATAAAGGCCAACAGAGCCAGCACTCTTACGCTTCAGTTCCAGCAGTGGCACCTTTGCTAAACTAGCTTTCCATCTGTTTTGAAGCAGGCCTTAATGTTCCTTTGCAAGGCCTTTCTTATTTCAGTGTTCTCCCACCACACACAATCTCATGCGAAAGAACTAGACTGTTCGCACTGTCCAGGTGGCAGAGGCTGAGGACTCCGATGGTCACTGCAAGTAGAAAAGAATGCAAGTGGTGGTGAGCAGCAGGTTCCACCCCTGTTGGTAGGTGGGGCTTGCCTGCCATTGTTTCCGCTGCCTCCTTTCATCAGCCCAGCCCCAGCAAGCAGCACCATGTAGAGGAGGAAAAGCGCTGCAGTCTCAGCACAGGCAAAGGGAAGGGCCAGCTCAACAGATGCCGTTTCCCTGGGCCATTTTTGTTTAGTGTGTTGTGCTGTTGCAGGGGGGGGGGGGGGGGGGGGGGGGGGGGGGCTGTGTTAAGGCAGTACATGCTGACTGTACTTTCCAAGGAACTTTTCCTGCGGCTAGTGGGTTGCCTGGGTCTCTGTCAGTGAGTGCCTCAGGAACACTGGGGGATACTTCCACATGCATAGCCTGCTACTGTCCAATGAGAGCTTCCTGTTCTTATTGGGGAAGCTAAAGCTAAATGCTGTCTGACCGAGTGACTTGCAGGTGTAGTTGTGGGGATGATACGCTGCTATGGGGTGTCTGATTTCCAGGGGGCATCAAGAAGGGCAACGAAGTATGGCCCTGCCTACACCACGGCCTCTCTTGGCCTGAGCATCTCTCCTGCTCTGAGCCACTGTGAGCTTCAGTTAAGTGTGCTGTAATCCTGGCCCTATGGCAAATGTTCGCTTTGTGCAAATGAGAATGATACCATTTCCCCCTCTCTCATTGATTGCACAGGGTCTGGCCACCATGGACTCCTTGTGGGTAATAAGGCAAACACCTTAGCAGCTGCCTGCCGTGGACTGCAAAAGGCAGAGCATTCTCGAGAGGAGCTACAGGCCTCTCCACCTTGCAGCCTGGCGCTGCTCCAGGTAAAGGGAGAACTGGGGGAAGGGGGTGGAGTCTGCTTTACAAGACCCGCCTCCTTAGCTTGCTGGCAGCTTTCCTCCAGGAGAGGAATCCAAGGGCAAGGCTGCAGCCTTGGTCCAGGGAAAGGTCTCCTCCTTACCAGCCTCCCCTTCCATGACAGCACCGTATTTGCCAAGAAACATGAGCCTTGGTTTCTGTTCTTTCTCCCTGCCCCAAGATCCAGCTGCCCTCCCCCCCCCCCCCCCCCAATGAGTCGCTCTTAAACCCGGAACATCTGCAAGCCAAGTGCTCAGAATGCTTGGCTTGTGTGCTGCCTCCCTCCTGACTTTTCTCTCTCTCTCTCTGTGTCTACAGAATCTCTCAAGGCGACTGAACAGTGAGAAGCTGCAAGAGCCATCCAGGTAACTGATGCGTGACAAGAGTAATCCAGTGTTCATGCCCAGTGGAGGTCGCAGCAGGAGCTCCTTGGTTTCCCTGTTGTGCCACTGACTGTCTGAAAGGGCCATCCTGGGGAGTGTGCATTCCCACATCCCCCTCCCCACACTCAAGGAACTAAGAGCCAATAGTACACCTTCCCAGGGGTGTCTGACCGTACGGACTGGAGGCCTGTTGTGTCAGTGCTTCTGCTCTTGCTGTCCCTTCAGCCTGGAGATTCTGGTACCTCGACCCAGCCGGATCCCCATCCGCAGGAAAACCCAAGCCCAGCATCTGCTCAGGCTTCAGAGCTGCAGCAATGACTCCTCTCTCAAGGTGTGGAAATACGCACCCTCGCAGGTGCCAGCGCAGAATTCTCTGCCAGGTACGTTCCTGCACAGCGGGGAGCGGCCCTGCAGTCAAGCATGCTGTGCCTCTAACAGTGACACTGTCATTAGCTTCACACCCTAAATTCTTCTGGGGTCCCACTGCTGCTGGCAGGCCCATCCACACTCTCCTCCTCTCCCCCCCTTCCTCCAGAGTTCCCGCTGGAAGTGCCAGAGCTGACTGTAACGAACCGGAGGGAAGAGCCGCTTTTTCTGTGCAACACTCCCAAGGTTTTGTTGGACGAGGTACGGGGAGGGGGGAGCTCTGCCGAGGAAGCTGCTGCAGCATCCCTCATCTGCAGCCACTGCCCTCCACTTGAGCACCTGTCCCATAGGCAGCGGAAGAAGAAGTGCACTCCATGAGACGTGGGCAGCACCTGCCCCCCTCCCCCTGGAAAGCATGAGGGCAGCCTTCGCCTTTGCAAGTCCCCTGAGGCAGCTCTCTCTGTTGCAGCATCTCCCGGGGCGTGCAGAGTCCCCCCAGCTCACCTACCACAAGATCCTGTCTTTCTGCACAGAGGCCTGACTTGCCAGGGGGGACGCAGCAGCTGCGGCCAACCTCTTCCAGCTCCTCGGGAGCCTCCACCCCACAGCATGCCAGGCACCAGACGACTCCACCGGACTCCTCACGGTGGGAGAGACCTGTCGAGACACCCTGCCTGCTGACATCCAGCAAGTTCCTGGCCCATCCGTCGCCCCCCTCCTACCCCTGTCCTTTTAAACCAAAGCTGCTCTTTCAGCCCCAGCAGCCGGTGCAGGCTTGGAGCCAGCCTTCCAGGTGCAAGAGCCCCCTTCCACACTCTGCTTGCAGTCAGCGGCACAAGGCACCCACGGCCTAAAGAGTACAGCCTGGCCAGTCTTCCTGGAGTCCCTTTCTCAGCTACCTGCACCAGGGCCTGGAGTTCTATCTGCATCACGGATGTTCCAGCATGAGGAGGCAAAAAGGCTCCTTCTAGGGACCGCAATGAGATCATCCCAGTCAGCAAACCTCGGAAAGTTGTGTTTGGCGTCTCTTTAAAAGGCCAATTCATCACACAGCCAGCCTCCCCTCTTCCCCCAGGTTCAGGGGTGGAGAGGTCACCACCACCTTAAGGCCATTTCTGCAGCTGTATATAGTTGGTTACTGGGTTGGAAGCTATTTTTGAAACCAGATTGTCTTGTAACATGTTTCTATTAATAAATTTTGTTTGACAAAAAAAGGAGAGAGGCCCATTCTGCCCTGCTGCGCCGCCCCTGGCTTTCAGTCCCAGGCTGCCCCCTCACAGCTACGGGTGGCTCGTTCTTGTCCGAGGGCGCAGGGAAGAGGCTGTTGTCGTTCGCTGGGGCATGACGCTGGCGGTCTCTGCTCTGCCAAAAGGAAGGGAGGAGGGGTTGAGGGGGGCAGTTGTGCCAGCCAAATGGGAAGAGGGGAAGGGGCGCTGACAACCGACTGACCTGCTTGGGGGGGTGGCGGGGGGGTTGGAATCGTCACTCCTGCTTCTTGGGGTTGTTGACGGCCACATAGTGGTAGAGGACGACGAGCAGGAAGAGCGACACGCCCAGCATGTTGGCGAAGATGGCCAATTGCACGTCGGTCACCATCCTTCGGGGGAGAGAAGCGGGCGGGGTGTTAAGAGGGTTAGCCGATCCAGCGATCGCCCCCTTTCATGCAGCTGCGAAGCGCCTCCGTGGTGGGACTCCCTGCCGGCTGCCTCGCTCGGAGACGGCTTCGGGCTCTCCTGGACGGCTTACCCCGCCCCGCCCCGCGTCTGCAGAGGAGACCGGGGAACACGCGGGACAGCGCCTGCTCCCTCGACTCACCTAGCGGTTCGGGATGACACGGCCGAGCTCCACGCTACGTGTCCCTTTCCGCCGTCGCCGGACACCGCGCGAGTGGCTTCAAGGGAAGTGCTTCGTCGCACTTCCTGCCGTTTTGGGGCGACATCCGCTACGAGACAGCGCCCCTAGAGGAGAAGAGCGCCTCCGCCACGGACCCGCCTTTCAGTCGGCCCTCCGAGCAAGGCTAGTAGCGCAGGACTGAACAGACGAAGCTGAAGGGTCAGAGGCAGACTGGGAGTGTGCCTCCCCCCCCCCCCCCCCCAAAAATCCCAAGTCTTTGCCTGTTGCTAAGGTTGCCAACTCTGGGTTGGAAAATACCTGGAGTCTTTGGGGGTGGATCCGGGAGAGGGCGGGGTTTGGGGAAGGGCCTCAGCATGGTTACAATGCCATAAAGTCCACCCTTCAAAGCAGCCATTTTCTCCGGGGGAACTGATCTCTGTCAGCTGGGGATCAGTTGTAAAAGCGGGAGATCTCCAGGCTCCAACTGGAGGCTGGCAACCCTTACCTGTTCAGTGGGTAGTAAGGCTTACTCCCTGGTACGGTAACACAGAATAGCAGACAACTGTTCCTCTCTGGATTTTTCACAAGGAAACTCAAATGATGTAAATGGCATCCTTCAGCATTTTCTGTGTCATTTACTTTAAAAAAAAAATTTTTGGTAGATTCCAAAATACTGTTTGTGTATTGCTTCTGGGCCAGGGCTCCAGCTATGGGGATGCTTAGTCAGCAATATAAATGGTTGGTCAACCTAATATTAATCACCAGTGTGGTGTAGTGGTTAGATTGTTGGACCTGTGAGAGTAAGGTTTAAATCTCAGTCTGCCCTTGAGAAACCTGTTTCCTTTGCATAAGAACATAAGAAGAGCCCTGCTGAATCAAACCAGTGGCCCATCTGGTCCAACACCCTGGCTTACAGGATGGCCAGCCAGTTCCTCTGAAGGTCCGACACCAGGGCATAGAGGCCGAGGCCTTCCCCTGAGGTTGCCTCCTGGCTCTGGGATTCAGAGGTTTAGTGTCTGTGAATGTGGAGGTTCCCCTCAGTCACCATGGCTAGTAGCCACTGACAGGCGTATGGTCCATGAATCTACCCAATCCCCTTTTAAAGCTGTCCATGCCTGTGGCCATTACTGCATCCTCTGTTAGCAAATTCCATGTTTTAATTACTTTCTGTGTAAAGAAGTATTTCTTTTTGTCCATCCTGAATCTACTGCTCATCAGTTTCAACTGATGCCCTCAAGTTCTAGTATTTTGGAAGGAGGAGAAAGAATTCCCTTCGTCAGTTGTCTCCAACTCATGCATAATTATGTAAACCTCTATCATATTCCTTCTTAGTCATCTCTTTTCTAAACTGAAGTCACAGACTCTTCAGCCTTTCCTCATAGGGAAGGTGCTTCAATTTCCTAATCATCTTGGTAGCCCTCTTCTGCACTTTTCCCAGCTCTGCAGTGACCAGAACTGCACCATAGATCTATACAGGGGCATTATAATACCAGGAGTTTTATTTTCAATCCCTTTCCTAATAATCCCTAACACAGAGTTTTCGTTTTCACCTCTGCAGCACACTGGGTTGACACTTCCTCTCGGTCTCAGCATATTCAGATCTCATTAGCCTATATATGAAGCTGGGATTTTTGTTCCAGCTTGTATCACCTTATACTTACCAACATTGAGTTTCATATGTCATATTGTTGTCCACTCACCCAATTTGTGCAGATCCCCCTGGAGCTCTTCACAGTCATCCTTGGTTTTCACCATTCTGAATAATTTTGTGTCATGCGCAAACTTGGCCACTACTCATAGCTAGTTCCAGATCATTTATGAACGAATTACATAGTCCGAGTCCCAGTACTGATACTTGGGGGACCCCACTGCTTCCTTTTTGTTTGGTGTAGTGGTTAAGTGCGCAGACTCTAATCTGGGAGAACCAGGTTTGATTCCCCACTCCTCCACTTGCACCTGGCTGGATGACCTTGGGCAAGCCATAGCTCTGGTAAGAGCTGTTCTTGGAAAAGAGCAGTTTCTGTCAAGAGCTCTCTCAGCCCCGCCTACCTCACAGGGTGTCTGTTGTGGGGAAAGGAAGGGAAAGGAGCTTGTAAGCCGCTCTGAGACACCTTTGGGTAGTGAAGGGCGGGGTATAAATCCAATCTCCTCTTCTTCTTCTTCTTCCTTCCATTGTGAGAACTGCCCATTTTTCCTATTCTTTGCTTCCTGTCATTTAACCAATTTTTAATCCGTAAGAGAATGTGTCCTTTTATTCCATGACTGCAGAAAGGAACCGATTAAGAAAACTTCCAGATATACAGTGACCAGGAAGTAATTAATAAAGAATTATGAATAATTGAAGCTGTTTTAAAACAGTAGAGCCAAGGAGGTTTTAAGGAGACCAGAGGAAGTGTCTTTGCAGCAAATCTAACTTTTTTAAATGGAAAGGGGTAAAAAAAGGAGTAATTAAAATTCCCCCTTCCCCAAGGAAAAAGATTCACTTAAGCACTGCAGGAGTGGAAGTAATAAAGCATTGAGAATCTGACACATTTAAAAAGTGTAATGGCAAAGGATTTAAACATGTAACCCTTGAACACTTCACGTGACCGGCCACCTGGCACTGCACTTGTGTTTAAGGGGGGAAAACGATCATTGCAACAGGTCTGAAAAACAGGGGGAAACAACAAATCGCTTTAATGTAGAGCATTGACTGTGATATCATCTAAGTCCTTCATACAAACACTGAGAAGAAACCATGGCAATTTTAAATGGTTGTATAGAACCAGCTTTTTTCACGCGAGGCACCAATTGTCCACATGCAGGGACTGACAGAAGCACAATTTCACCTTCACAAATTTACTGCCCCTTTAAAAAGATTCCTCCTGTTTTAATGCAATTTCTCAGCGTACTTAGCTACTTCCTAACTGGTCTTCCCTTCCTCTAGTTCAAGGGTCCCCAACACAGTGCCCGTGGGCACCCACCGACACCTTTTCTGGCACTCGCCAACAGTGGTCCCTCAAAGCCGAGTCAGTGTGAGCTACCTCACAGCCCCTGGCTCACACATTTCTGTCTTAGCTCAGGAAGGATGGCTCCACAGCAAACTAATTTATGCAGTGGCCAAATTGCTCACTCACAACTTTAATGCCAGTAGCTCACAAAGTAGCATTTTTGCTCACAGGACTCCACAGCTTTTAGGAAGTGGGCAGGGCCAGGTAGGGCCCAGCAGATTTTATAAATGTTCTTTGGCAGCACAAGGATCTGCACTGTGTGACTAAAGTCAAGCTGTGGCAGCCTTCTGTTGCAGCCATTTTGTTGTTGCAACCATGCAACCACCTTGCCCTGTCAGCATTCCAAATGTGCATGCAGGCTCAAAGAGTGCAGGGACTCCTGCTCTAGTAAGTTGGTGGTGGCTGAAGGGAGAAGTTTAGTTCCCACCCAGAAGCTTGGTTTCTGACGCCTAATTTAAACATGAAGCTGGTGAGGCAAAGCAGTTTTGTGCAGGCTTAAGCACCTTGTCCAAACTGTGCTGCAATGGGTGCAAAGCAGCTGTGCCTATTTAGTTAGCACACACTAGTACTCAGGAGCAAGTCAAACAGTTCGAGGCAGTGTCAATTCGACTTAGGGGAAATGCGCCGAAACATTCTTGTGGCGATGGACAGTTCAGACCCCAGTGTCGACTACTGTCTCACAGGGCACGTTCTGGACCGTCATCATCACCTTGATCTTACCGCATATCGGTGGCTGCAGCACCAGGACGGGGATGCTGTTGGTCTCGGCCAGCAGAGCGGAGTGAGAGGTGGCACTCTTCATGGCAGACAGAGGCCTTCCTTGCAATGGGCAGTGTCCTGTGTCTCAACCATGGCGATGTGTTCTTGGGCAGGGCGGAACAGCAGGCGTGTGCGATGTGCCCCGATTTTCCACCGTTCCGACATGGTGCGTCCCAGAACCGGCATGATTTCCGCTAATGGGAGCTGCCACAGCCGGCGCAAGGAGCCCAGTAGGAGGGCTGAGCTCCGTCATACTTCTGGTTGGCATCTTGGGTGTATAGTACTTCCTCCTCTTCGTCATCGGTGGAGGAGGGGTCCCCGAGGCTTCCCTGGTGAATGGCCTCGGTCTTGCAGGGAAGAGATGGACTCCACGTCTGGTAGACCCCTTTTGTCAAGTGTTCAGCTGCCTCGGTGGCAATGGCCTCCTCATAGGCTGCCTTAAAGTCCAAATCTCGCTTCACAAAGAGCCGTCGCTGCAGTTTCTCATCTTGAAGGCTGCACACCAATCGATCGCAGAGAACCTCCTCTAAGTTGGAGAACTCACAATGGCACGACACCTTCCAGAGGGTGGTCACAAAGGCAGTGATTGACTCTCCCTGGGCTTGGTCCTTTTTGTAAAAGGCGTGCCGGCAGGTGATTCTGAGTGGACGAGGCGTGAAATGGTCTCACAGCTTGGGTTTGTTTTTTTTATAAATTTATTTTCCAAGTTTTCACCTTTACATTCCATATATATAGTATAAGATAATTCATCAAACATTTATACATCTCCATAGATTGTTGGTTTCAAATTATAATATTTTCACTAGCGCTTTGTCCACACATTATACTCTTCTTTTATATTTTAGCCAGTCGTATATATACTTCCATCTTTTCCAAAATACATTCTCTGATTTGTTTTTCAATTCTAAGCTCAGTTTATCCAATTCTGCAATGTCTAAAATCTTATGTTTGAGTTCTTTTATCGATGGTATATGTTTTGATTTCCACCGTCTTGCTATCAATATTCTTGCTGCTGTTAATATATATATTATTATTACCTTGTGATTTTTTATATTGTCCAGGATCATGTTTAATAAATATCTTTCAGGTTTCATAGGTAGATTTATTTTAAATACTTCTCGTATGATTTTGAGTATTTTTTTCCAATATTGTTATTCTGAGTGGACGAGGCGAGAAATGGTCTCGCAGCTTGGGTTTGATTGTGGTAAAGGGCACCTCATCGAGGTCTTGTGGTGCCACAAGGGCCCAGGCGGTCTCAAATGTGCCCAAAAAGGCTGAGGAATGTGGCCTTAACTCGCCTCGCTTCAGTGATTCCATTGGCGGTGAGATGGTACTGGAACCGGGAGATGTACGGATCCCAGTCTTTGGCGGACACGTCAAATGGTTTGAAGTAGCCCTTGGCAGGCATGCTGAATGATTGAGCAGTCGGTGTGGTGATTCAGCCGGAACTCGTCCTAGTTCCCTTATCTGGATCTCATCCTCGTCTGCAGTACTATGTAATGGGTTCAAGAGGCCATTGTGATTTCAGCATAGCTCTTTATTTAGAAAAGTACGTACATTTTGACACACAAGGCGAACAACCCCAGCCCAAAAACACACCATCAAAATACAAAAGCACCAATAGGAAAATAGACGCTTGGAACCCTTATTTGCATGGGCATCATTTAAGTTGATGTTACCTGATTGGCTGGTTTGGCAAGGGTGCCCAATCCAAATGTAGCTGCAAGGAGCCTCTCAAACAATGGGTGTTCATTGGAAGCTCACAATACACAACACAAGGTACGAGCTTTCGCATGCACACTTCCTCAGATACATTGGAATGGAAGGAAACAGTTCATTGGTATATATAGAGGATGAACAGTAAATTAGCATACAGTATAATGACGATGTTTGGATTTAATTATGAGGAATGCAAACAAACTTAACTTGTTATAACTGTTTAGTTTTTGCGTGTTAGGACATCGTCATCATGCTGTATGCTAATTTACTGTTCACCTTCTCTATATATCAATGAACTGCTACCTTCCATTTCAGTGTATCTGAGGAATTGTGCATGCACATAAACGCTCATACCTTGAATAAAACTTTGTTGGTCTTAAAAGATGCCACTGGATGCAAACTTTGTTCTTACTCATGAGGCTTGTGTCTTGGCCTCTGATTTTCCTCTGATTGTCCAGTAGATGGCACCGGTGTGCTAAAAATGCCTCTGCCCTGCTGCAGCCACAGAAATCCCTCTGCCAAGGTGAGGGGGGGGGGGGGGGGGGGGGGGGGGTTTGCTGCAAAACCCAAAAACGATTCTGGTGACAACAGATTCATTGCAGTATTAATACACACACACACACAATTTCTGCCACAATCAATCTGTTAGTGTTCAAGATATCACAGGGCTTCCTTTTGAGGACTTTGGAGACAGTCTGTGAGCCTACGTATGGAATTGGGTCCAGCCCTGGGCCATCCTACTTCCACTGTGGTTTTTGCCGGTTCATTTTGAACCAACTGAAGTGGAATCACACAGTATATTCTCCGTAGTCAAGCTTAATATGACCATAACAAGTTGCTTCACTGTATGGTGATCTTCTGATTCTGGGGAGCTTCCTTGAATAGATAAGACAGTGGCACAGACTATAACATGAAAATTGCAGGCTCAGATAGGTTCAGACCATGCAGGGAAGGAGAAGGGGGGGGAGCCAGTTTCGAATAACAAGCTCAAGGAGGCATTGAAGGGTTAAATTTCACCTCCCTCCCCTGCATGGCCCTGAAACAAACGGAGGCTGCCCAAGCCTGCAGTTTGCATTTCATGGAGGAATGAGACCTGTGAACCCTGAGATCCTTTCTGTCTGAACCCTTGCAGGAGTACTGAGTTCAAGGTCTACTACTGTCCTAGACTTCATTGATCACGGAGGTCAGAAAACTCATGATCTTTCAGCCTCAGTTCTCCTCCTATGCAGTGGTGGAATCTGGAGGTGATGGTAAAGCCTCTGGTGCTGATTTGGCGAACTACTGGAATATCGACAGGCATTTCATTTGATGAGGGAATGAAGCTGCCAGCAACACAGAATGCTTGTCAACAGCTCTGCTTGCGTGAAGGAAATGGCAAGTCCACTTGGCTGGGGAACCCTTGATTCTTGGCCAAGGGAAAGGAGGAGCTGTATGGGCAAGGTAGACAAGATGATAAGTGGGAGGGGAAAGTTCCAAAAAGCTCTATCACTGGAGCCAATAGTGGGCTGCGAAACTGATTGGAGGCTCTCAATACTTCTGGTTCAAACAAGTTTATTCAGAGGTTAATGCTAACTTGAAAGCTGTAATGCTGATCAGGGAGTCGTATATTCTGTGGTTTTGAACCGTGGCCACTCCGCTGTCTCTGGGCCATCTGGAAAAATAGCTGGCACTCTGAAATGCTGCTTCTGCCTTTATGAGAAATCCTGGATTCGAATCTCATCTGATGTGCCGACTGAGCAAACATGGAGGAAGAGGGGAAAGAGCATCAACTGTCAACACTTGTTCAGCTGGCTAGGAAAAGCGGAACTCTTTAACAAAACTGGGTTAGCCTTTCCAGGTTGTTTTAGCTGCTAATGGGCTTGTTGGTGCCCCCCCCCAATCCCCTGCCATATCTCAGGAGACACTAGGAACTCAGAGTGCACTTGGGTCACACACACGGCTGTGTGAAAAGCCAGCACCCTCCTTGCCTCTTGTGTTGCAGCTGCCGATTTGCAGAATGTTGTGGGGGGTGGCTCAGTTTTTAGCTTCAAAAGGTGGCCCTATTGGTTGGTCTGCAGGAGATGGGAATCCAGGAGCATTTTTAGAAACCAACAAGATTTTCAGGGCATACACATTCGAGAGTCAAAGCTCCCTTCATGAGACTGTTTTTGCTCACCGTGAAACAGAAGCCTAAGAGAAGTTCAGATCTGTACAGCTTCCTGTCACTTGAGTGTTACAGAAGACAGGAAGCCCTCCGAATGGTACTAATCCACTCTGCCAGTCAAGGGCTCTAAGCCTCCTCACCCCTCTGCCGCCAGTCTCCTTTCTGCAGGGAGGCATCCCGGAAATCTGTGAGTCACAATTCTTTGAAACCTCATCCCACCATCACAGCAACTGCTCTGCCACTGTGAGCAAACTTTTAACCTTCCCAACTGGAGACCGCCTCCCCCGACTCTCTGGAAACACAACAGGGATGATGTGTGGTAGCCCAAAGAGATCAGACAGATCTTCCCAAAGTGATAGAGAGGCCGAAGCACCACCCAAGAAGGCTACAAAGAAGGGCTCGCTGCAGATTGGAGCTCTGGCAACAGCTTTGATTCCACCGCATGAGAAAGCCAGTGGGCATTACACCAGTCCCAGGAGGCCGTTAATGGAGGCCCTCATCTCCAGGCCTAGGAGTGCAAAGGCAGAAATCAAGAACGGATGGAAGGCATCAGGCCTGAGAGCAAAGGGGCGGGGAGCTGATGCAGTGACTCGTTGATCAGTGTCTCAAAGAGCCGGCCTTTAACTCAGGCTGTACAGGCCCCAGCCAATAAGGTTGGGAGACAATAAGGTTGCCATCACAACCTTCCCCTGAGTGTGCCCATGTGGGGCTGCCTTTGTGTCAGGGGCTGGGCCAGTTCTCTGGCCAACTGCTTGGGCCTGCAGCAGGGGCAGTGACTAGCTGCTGGGCCCGTGTCGCCACTATCCCGGTCCAATCCAAGCCCCAGGACTGGATGAGTGTAGCTTTCTTGGAGCAACAGAAATATCTTGAACTGATCCTAGACAGGCTTTGTAAGCAGCCAGCTGGGTATGGCTGCCAGTCCCCGGTTAGGAAACTCCTAGAGATTTGGGGGGCAGATGACACTGGGGCTTGAGGAGGGGAGGGAACTCAGAGGGATATACTGCCATACAGTCTACCCTGTGAAGCAGCCATTTTCTCTCCCATGTGGAGATCAGATGTAAGTCCAGGAGGTTTCCAGGCCACACCTGGAGATTGGTAACCTTACAGCTGGGAGATGCAGTTAAGTTCTTCTATCCCAGAGGATGGACTGATAGGGCGAAAGGTGCCAAGTTGGAGTGACCTCTTATCACTCCATCCACCACCCAGGGCTCAGGCTGAGTGTCTCTGAAACTGAGGGACATCCTCGGCCTACTAGACAGAGGTCATTTGGGGGGGGGGAACGCGGGGGAACGCAGTTCCCCCGGGTGAGGTGCAGGGGAGCGGGGCACATGATGAAGCCCCGCCCCCTGCTTCCGGCCACCCCGCTTCCGGCCCTCATTCAGCCAGGAGGAGGCAGGAGAAGAGGGAGGGTAAGTTGCTTCCTCCCCGCCTCTCCCCACCCCTGCCTGCCTGCCTGGGGCCAGGGAGGGCCTTGGCGGGGCTTCCTCGCACTCCCGCTGGCCTTGCAAGTCCACCGCCGGGCCCCTGATGTCAGGGGGTGTGGTATATGCTAATGAGTTCCCCTAGCTCTTTTTCTATGAAATGACCCCTGCTACTAGATAACAAGACTACTTCTTCTGAATGAGCAAGAAAGAGTTTGGTGCCATCGCTGAGCCTCTTTGCACATCAAGGGGAAGCGAAAGCCCAGCTCTGCGGCTTTGATCATCTTGGAAGTGACCCACATTGGCCTGAATCCCACCCTAGCAGCTGGCGCTCAAATCCTTGGTACCAACCCAGGCCATGCCTTGGAATAAAGTACAGCTCTCCTTTCCCTCTGCGGATTATGCAGCCTTGGCAGTGGTGACGGTGGAAATAATCTTTCATCTCATTTCAGATGCAGATACATATTCATGGCTAGTTTATTTGGGTGTCGCACTAAATTATGGACCTCAGTGAAAAGGCTTGAGAGTATCTGTTGATATATTGCTTGAATGAATGATTTAAAAGAACATTTTCTACATTTTGATTTATGTTAAATACACTGGTTAAGATTATTCCAAACTAAGAGACATTTATTTATTTATTTATCCCATGTTATTACTGTTTTAATAACTCCAATTCTATTAAATTTTCCAAGCAGATCTGATGAATTTAATATCGCCCTCCCCCTTTCATATTGTTCTGACAAAATCACCTCTAAGGTGGCCAAATTTTGCCCCTCGGCAAGATCAACAAGGAAGCAGCTGGTCAAGTCGTCTTCTTAATAGTCTCTACTATTGAAATCAGCCTGCCAGGCTGCCTGGGAATTTTATTGTTTGCAGATGTGCTGATAACTATGAGTGTCAATCGTGACTGATCTATGATTGTAACTGATTAATAAATAAAGATTATTTATTTTTTTGTTCAAAGTGGGTGAAGAAGGCACAAAGCCGTTTAGACCAGACCCGGAAATACATTTTCGCTCCCTGTTGTGACTCCAAATCCCACTCTCTCCCTACCCTGCTGGCCCTCTCCAAATTGGGACCTCCATTAAATTGCTATTTCCTTTATTAAAAACCTCTAGGAATATCCATTCATCGATTTTTCAGCATTTCCTCTGGCTTGACTGTAAGATTCAGGAAGCAGTGAATCCTCCTTGCTCTTTTGGCCACTGTTGGACCTCTCTCCACAAATCTGTGTTTTTCATAACCCATTTCAGCCAGTGGCCATCATGTGACCTAGGGGGCAAGACAGCGGACTCTGAGTGCACCAATGAACTGAGGGATGAGGCCAAGGTACATCTTCTCCCATACTATCCAGCCCGCCAGTTGAGATCCACTTCTCAAGGCCTGCTCTCTGTGCCCCCACCACCTGCAGAGGCGAGGCGGGTTACAACTAAAGATAGGGCATTTTCAGTGGCGGCATCTTGCCTCTGGAACGCCCTCTCCTTTGAGGCTTGTCTGGTACATACCATACTGTCTTTTTGCTGCCAGCCAAAATGAATCTTTTCCCCAGGTTTTCAATTAGGGGGTTTATCTTTCCAGCTTTTTACATTAATTCATTCATTTAAAACATTTCCAGGCCCTCTTTCCACTCGAACAAGGTCCCTGAGGTGGCAAACATAAAACATCAAAACCTTAGAACAATTAAAAACAGCCTTTAAAATGATAAAACAATTCAATAAAAACACCTAAACGCCACCATGGTGGTCAGCTTCTGGTATAAAGACTGTCTTGTCTGTTTTATGTCCCGGGGCTAGTTTTAATGGCTTGTTGTTTTTCATCTTGATAACTTACCATTTTAGCTGTAGGTCAACTCCAAGCAGGACTCTGATGATTTATGAAATCTCCTAAATAAATAAACCATTATTTCTGAGGTAATAGAGCAGGGCTGGTGACAGGAAATGGGGTCTACCCCAGTGTCACGTCAGAGGCCTGACAGGGCAATCCCGGGGCCAGCAGACATTCCTCCACATCAGAAACAGCATCTTTTCAGGGTGAAGCACAACTTCTGCTATAAACACAAGGGATTGCTCTTGTTATGTGGGCCCTTGCACGTACAGAGAGAGAGAGAGAGAGTGCATATAGACACACAGAGTACAAACAGATGAAGAGAGAGAAAAGCCACTTCCGGGGGGGGGGGGGGGAGACATTCCCTGCCTGCCTGGCTGTTCTGCTGACTCAGCTCCCCTTGCCTTCCCTCCTAACAGGAGGTTCATGTCACCTTCCTGCAGCAGCTGGGGAAAAGAAAGGGGAAGGAAAGGATGGTGGTGCAAAGAGAACGGGAGCGCAGAGGGGCTCCGAGGAGATGATGGGGACAGGCCTTCCTAGAGGACATCTGGGGGGGAAAGGAATAGCCGGGCTAGGGCCCAAAGGCCTGCAGGAGTCTATTAGCAAGTCCCGCTGGCCTGGCACTATCTCTGCCCACCGTTTGGCTTTTCAGCACCATCCTTCATTTAATGGGTCTCCTTGGGACTTCCAGTTGTTTTGTTTCCACAGCAAGTTGGGATCTGTGTCTAGATTATCTGGGTTCAAATCCCACCTTCTGTCATAAACTCATTGGGAAATCTCATGCAAAACACCTCTCTCTAACTCACTGTAAAATGGGAACAGTGGTGACAATATTGCTGTTCAACAAACTCTGCCATTTAAAAGTGCTCGGCTAGAGCAAAGGAGACCCACGGGAGAATAAACTCAATTATTCGGTCTCCCTCTGGTGACTGTCCTTATTGGAGGAAAACCCGGTCTGTTGGGGATTCTGCAGGACTACAGCACGGGTGGGGCTGGGATAATGGTTGACCACTGCCAAGCAAGTACTGGTCAATAACACCAGCCCACCCCAGGTAATGAGTCATCCCACAACTGGGGAACAGCATCAGCATGAGGGTCCACTTGAAAGCTTCCAGTGGTGGGTAGAGAATGGGCTGCTATTGTGTGGGCTTAGTGGAGAGTCACCTGCCTTGCATGCAGAAGGTCCCAAGTTCAGTTCCTGGTCTCTTCTATTAAAGGCCACAAGACTATAGAAAAGTGGTGGGGGGGGATCACTGCCTGGGGCCCTGGAGAGCCACCGTCCATCAGAGCAGAGGGCACTGGCCAAGGCAGAACAATAGTTGGATTTGGGATGAAGCGGCCTCCGGTGAAATGGTGCTGGACTTGGTTGACCCTTAATCTGGATCAGCAGGGCAGTACATATCTTCTTGCTGAGGAGTGTTAGAGGTACCAATGGCACGAGGTAGCTTGTCTTCCCATTAAGGGAGAGCTGTGCATGTCTGTCTGGCGGTATGTGGCCAAGCAGCCTCTTGAAGCTACCTGCCAAGTGGCAGCCTGCCAGGGTGGTGATTAGAAATAAAGTCCCTCCAGCCGCATCCCTGTAGCTCACTGCTGGTCCAGCCTGTGCAGACCTGGCTCTGTAGGCGGCCGCCACTCAGACATTCATGGTAAGAAATGGCAAGAGAGACTCTGGACAGACACAAAGGAGGTCCCTGCAGTGACTGTTTTGCCCAGCAGCTGCAGGGTGTGGGTCACCCTTCCATGAATTCTCCCTGTGGGCAGAGGGAGGGAGGGAGGGAGGCATCTGGGCCGCTTGTCCCAGGCATTCAGCCACAAGGGAGGAAGCACCTGAGGCACCACCCTGCGTGTGTACAGGGGTGAGGTCTGGCCGACACACTCCCTTCTGCTCACTGCCCTTTGCTCTCTACTTCCTTCCCCAGGTGGGGTCAGCCAGTGCTCAGGCTGAGAGATGGACAGCAGAATGGCACGGCAGAGGGACACAGGCCTTCTGCGAGGGCACAGGAACCTGGTGCAGGAAAGGGACTGCAAAACTGGTGTCTTGTTTCTCTCTGAAAGAGAAGTAGAAACCACCCTGGGCTGGTGAAAGCGGAGGGGAAAGTAGACAGGACTGCCCCCCCACACACACACAGCGAGTATAGCAAGACTGTCCTCCTCCCTGGTGGCTTTGTCCATTTAGCATGTCCAGCTGGTAAGACATATGCATACACAGCTGGGGCATTTCCTCTGACTGCAGAGCTCTCCTCCACTGCAGACATGCCAAAACCCAAGACTGCACTGCGAGACCTTTTCAACTGGGCTTTAGGATGAAGTCGGTTCCCACGTCCTTGTGCCTTATTCCCTCCTCCCAGTTCTCCATGCATTTCAGAGGTATAGAGGCAGTCTTACTAAGGAACAGGGATTGAACAGTTCTGCGCCCCAAAGTAAGTTTAGATCCATGTGCATTCACATGCCTTATACTGAGTCAGACCATTTTTATGGTGTTTACTTATGTGCTTTATAACCTATCTTTCTCCCTGAGACTCAAGGCAGATTGCAGGGTATGAAATGATGCAATCCGACACCACAAGACGAACAACAAACAATGCAATAGCTCTAGGGTTACAAATGTGAGCCACAATTCATCTAAGGCAAGGTATACTATAAATGTTGTAGAAGGTGGGATTGCAAAGGTGGAAGACAGTGCCATCGCAGCAAGGTGATCCCTACAATACAACACTACATATCTACTCTGCTATAGATCACTGGTCTATCAAGGTCAGCATTGTCCACTCAGATTGGCAGCAGCCTTCCAGGACCTCAGGCAGAGGTCTTTCATGGATCCCACTGCAGGATCCTTTTAACTGGATATGCCAGGGATCCAACCTGGGACCTTCTCCATGCCAAGCAAATGGTCTACCACTGAGCCATAGGCACTCCCCCCCAATGACCCTGCATCCAGAGAACTGTGTCTTAACGATGATGTGCCCTTGCACTGATTGGCCACAAAGTAGACTGTATCAGGGAAGCAGTAGGGGCGCATGACCATGCCCCCCAGCTGGAAGATGTCAAAATGGAGCACTAAGTACCTTCTTTCCGTCTCTCTTCCTGCAACACCCATGTGCAGGTGGTCTAGCCAGCCAGTTTCTTCGCATCACTTACCTCCTCGACCAGTCCTGTCTGGTTCCACCCTGGACTTCGGGGGCGGGGGGTGGTCATGGACATCAGCAAGACAAAAAGGCTAATGGAACTTTAAGCATTCCTACATACAGAAGTGGAGCACAGCAGGAAAGGATGTTATGTCACTGTAAGATGGACAGGGTTGCCAACTCCGGGTTGGGAAATTCCTAGAGATTTTGGGGTGGAGCCTGAGGAGCGTGGGTTTTGGGGAGGGAAGGGACTTCAATGGGGTATAATGTCATAAAGTCCACCTTCTAACACAGCTATTTTCTCCAGGTGAACTGCTCTCTGCAGCCACCACCTGGAGGTTGGAGACCCTAAATATGGGGCTGGGTGGAAGAGCCAAGCCCCTGGTCACTATGGGGGCAAGTGGGCGGGGGACAGAATTTCAACCAGCACACCCCAGCCTGTCAATGTCAGGGCTCACCCTGGGGATGTATGGATGGGTAATTAAACTAATTGTTATGAATATAGGTTATAGATCTACTTGGGCGTTTTTCAGAGTAACATATGCAAAAGCAGAGCTTACAATTTTAAATATAGACTTGGGAGATGAAAGGACAATAGAGGGAGGGGTATAACGGGGGCGGTAAAGGCAACATGGGGTTGATGTCAGCGAAGGCAATTCCGTAGAGCTCGGGGAAGAGAAAGAGGCACTGTCATGCGGGTGTTCTGAGTGCACATCAGGCACCGGGTAGATCGAGGAGTGGAGTCATTCAAGTGAGCAGGAGCCCTTTGAGTGGCTGCGAGTGCCTCTGAACATGTGTGGAGTGCTGTTTCCTTCCTTAAGAGAGTCCACCATAACCAGCCCTAGGGAGGGCCCAGCCCAACAGGCCGTTCGCTAAGGACAGCAGAATCGCTGGAAACCTCTCAAGAGGGAACATCATTCTCCCCTTTGCAGCCCTGCAGTCTTGGATTGAGGTCTGGAGGCCCTCTTTCCCCCTCCTCAGTCTTCCTAATTGCAACCCTGTTTCTTTGTTCCATGCAAGATGTTCCAAGATCTTTGTTCCAAGATGAGAGAGGGGATTAATTTTCACTGAAGGCAGCGAAATAACTTGAACCAGCCTTGATCAGAACTCGCTCATCATGGCTTTCTCTTGTTCCCATGCAGGCTGGAGGCATCGTGTGGTGCCAAATTAGGATCAGGACCACAGCCGCCCTTCCTGTGCCAGTTCCCAAGCCTGAAACAGTATTGGGGGGGGGGTGCTATCTGGGGGAACCGCAATGGCTCAGAGGTTAAGACGCTGAGCTGCAGACCGGAAGGTCTGTAGTTCAGCAGTTCAAGACCTGAGTGCCATGTGACGGAGCGAGCTCCCGTCTCCAGCCCCAGCTCCTGCCAACCTAGCAGTTCGAAAGCAACAGATTGCAAGTAGATAAATAGGTACCGCTTCAGTGGGAAGGTAACAGCGTTCTGTGCACCTCAGAGTTTAGTCATGCCAGCCACATGACCACAGAAATGTCTTCAGACAGTGCCGGCTCTTCGGCTTGTAAATGGAGAGGAGCACTGCCCCCTAGAGTTGGATTTGACTAGCTTTCACGCAAGGGAAACCTTTACCATTTCCCTTTACGTGTTCCCTAGGATACTCATAGATTCCCAAGAGGCCCAGTAGCAACCCCTCCCCAGCATTGTTTCAGGCTAGAAAATAGGTGCTGGGGGAAGCCTGATGTCTAGTGTTGCCAACCTCCAGGTGGGGACTGGAGATGTTCTAGGATTACAGCTGAACTCTAGATGAAAGAGATCAGTTCCCCTGGAGAAAATGGCTACTTTGGAGGGTGAACTCTGTGCCATTATATCCTGCCAAGGCCCCACCCCCCTTTCCAAACCCCAACTTCCCCAAGCTTCACCCCCCCCAGGTCCCCAGGTACCTACCAAGTGGGAGCTGGCAACCGTACTGAAGGCCCTTCTCTCCGTGCCCTGTGGTCCTGATCCCAACCGGGTGCCACGCTTGAAGTAATGAAGGAAAACCAACAACGTGTGACTGCACTGATGCACTCAACTCGCCTACTCTGTAATGTGAAAAAATAATACACAGTGGACGACTTGGTCAGCTTCTTTGTTGGCTGGACCCACAGCCAGCTTAGAAGGCTAAATGTGAACCACCCGAAGCACCTGCCAGGGACTTTCCAGAACGGGACTGGCCCTCCCCACATACTTTGCCAAATGTGTAGGGCCGATACAATATCTTTTCAAAAGACCTGTGTGAGGACGTTTTTTGAGGCAAAACTGTAGTTATTACAGTGACATGTGCATTTGGGGGGGGGTTGGTACCCCCACTGGTGCCAGTGAGCAACGGGAGGATGAAGGGCCCGTGATCCATTTAAATCTAGCTCGGTGCGGCTCAGTTCTGAATCCCAGAGGTCCGTAAGGATTTCACTGCCATTCCAATTACTTCATAGTGCCTTGAAACGGCAGGCGCCCCCTAGAGGACAAAGCTTCCTCTCTGCCCAAATCTCCGGCCTGTCAGGCTCGGCAGAGACAGGTCAGGCCCCTCTCAGGGGTTCTGCCAGGAAAGTGCCATTGGGCTGAATTGTTGTGGGGAGTGGCTGCCCCCCCCCCATTCCTCTCCCCCCCCCAACCACTGTCCAGATGCTTTTGCCATAAAAGGGAAAGTGCCTTCAGCTGGGAAGGAGCTGCCAGACTCAGAGCTAAAGGGAGCCAGTCCGGGCGTGGGGGCTCATGAGGGGAAGTAACAGTAGCGCCTGTTTTGCAAGAAAAGGGGAGGGGGGAGACAACACCCACATCACCAGGGAACAAACTACAGAAACAGAGAAGGGGGGGGGGAACCTAATGGCCAGTCCAAAATAGCCACACAACCCAGCTCTCAGTATCCTCAGTTCACAACCCGACCCACATACACGCATACACACAAGAACCAAGAGGAGATCCGGGATCCCGAAGGAGGGGCAAAGACCAGCCCCAAATAGGAGCACTTCTGTTCTGCCCCAGAAATCTGCCCAGGGCTCAGAGCCGTGGGAAGCCCCAACCCCAGCCTTGTGTAAGGGGACAGGAGATAGTCTTCTGGGGTCTTCTCTTCACCCAACTACCCCCTTCCTTTCGGAGATCACTAAGAGACATTGCAGGGAACTCTTGGCCCAACAGTGGACAGAACCTGGAACTGGCCTGACATTCCTCCCCCTCCCACCCCCACATTTATCAGTTGACTTAAATTTCTGAACACATGTGCACGGGAGACTAGACTGGCACCTATGCAAAATAAAGGATTTACTACTCATTAGAGGCTGCCTTCTACGGAGTCAGTCCATCGGTTCTCCTGGCTCAGTCTCCTCTGACCCACAATGGCTCAATCAGAGAAGACTCAACATCTGCGGAATGCAGGATCCTGCCTTATCAGTATAATAATTGAGACAGATCATTGGTCTAATGAGTCAGATCATTAGTCCTTCCAAAGTTAGGATTGTCTGCTCTGGCTGGCAGCCCTTCTCCAGGGTGAGGTCTTTCAAATTACCTACTACCTGAGCCTTTTAAGCAGAGCTGCTGGGGAGGTCTGCATGCAGAGCAGATGCTCTGCCATTGCATTGCTGGAGGGCCTTTGTTCAGAGGCCTCACGCACGTAACACCCCGCATCTTCTGTTGCACTAATGAAGTCCTGCTGACTGGCAGTAAAGGAATAAAATCAGAGTGTTATCTTCAGGTGAATCTGGACACATTTTGTGGAGTGAGGGGAAAAGGAGTTTTCTGCAGTTGGGGGATATTGGGTTAATAAGTAGCTTGGTTTCCTTAAAAATAAACAGATGATAGAGGAAATGGTGGTGGGGGGGAAAGAAATAGAAAATAAAGACAAAAATGGTTTCCGTTCAAGCTTCATGCCATTAAACTAAAAGTGTATTATGGTAGCAATTACTTGACTAGTCAAAGGCATTTAATGAATCATAACAGAATTCTACGTAGGTATATAAATGACATAACAGCACAAATCCAGAAAAGGTTACACCATCGGTAAAATGTGAGAGGAGGCACCATGCAAAACCACATTTAAAAAATGCCCTTTATTTCCAAAACAGGTGGATGAATGTCAGCGCAGACATTTGGGCTGATAAAATGTTCTAAGGCTTAAGTGTGGGGATCAGAAATCAGCTTCCAGTTATACTTTTGAGGGGGGAGAATAAGAGGGAATTTCACAGAACAAGATTAAGCAAGACTACTCAAAAGCAAGTCCCACTGTGTTCCGTATGACTCCCACCCCCACCCCGAAAGTGTGTTTACGGTTGAAGACTTAAGCAGAGTTTAAGCAAGACACATCACTGCTGTAGGCTTGCCAACTCTGGGTTCAGAAATTCCTGGAGATTCAGTGGTGAAGCCTGGGGAGGTTGGGGTTTGGGGAGGGGCTGAACCTTGGATTGTTCCCTCTAAGCTGAGTTAGCGTGAGCTAGCTCAGCTTTCTAGCCTCCAGCTCACAGATTTTTGTCTTTGCTCAGGAAGGAGGGCTCCAGAGCAAACTAATTTATGCAGCGGCCAAATCGCTCACTCACAACCTTAATGCCAGGATCTCACGAAGTAGGATTTCTGCTCACAAGACTCCACAGCTTAGAGATCATATAGAACCTCAGCGGGGTCTATAGCCATAGAGTCACAAAACCATAGAATCACAGAGTTGGAAGGGGCCATACAGGCCATTTAGTCCAACCCCCTGCTCAGTGCAGGATAAGCATACAGCATCCCTGACAAGTGTTTGTCCAGCCTCTGCTATGATGGAAGCGGAGAGAAGAGGGCAAAGCTCTTCCGTCAGTCCACCCTACAAAGTGGCCATTTCCTCAAGGGAAACTGATGTCTGCTCTCTGGCGATCAGTAGTAATTCCGGGAGATCTCCAGGCACCACCTGGGGAGTCTTGCCCAAAGTAAAATGTGGGTAAAGTCCCGCCCTCTACATATTTCGTGCGGTTGAGGGGGGGGGCAAACTGTACCAGTTTATCCTGTAGTGAAGGAGGCAATTTAGAATAATTCCTGGAGCAATCCCCCCTCCTCCCACCATGTACTGCCCTGGAGATAAATGCCCCGGATTCCCCGCACCGGCCCAACAGGCTGATCGGTCCTGCGTTCGTCCCCTCCCTTTCTCTCTCCGACTCTACCAAGAGAAACCGTCCGCCCCGCCCCACCTGCAGCATTTGTCGGCCCCAAAACAAGTTCTTTGGCGCAGCCAAAAATAGCAACAGAGAAGGAGAGAGGGAGAGAGAGATCCCAGGGCTGCGCTTCAGTCTCCGAGCGGGTCTACCTGGCAGGCTGCCCTCCTTCCCGACTGGAGCACGTGTGTGGCGGTGACGGAGGAATTCTGTTTCTGTAGATGGGCCCTGCCTGCAGGAAAGGGACGGGCCGACGGGGAGCGGAGAGAAGGCGGCAAAGCTCCTCCGTCAGTCCCCGGTTGCAACTTGAGATGCTGTTCTCTCCCCCCCCC
>NW_015168654.1:1668403-1685227 GCF_001447785.1 Gekko japonicus
CCCCCCGCACAAGGCCTGGCTCTGTCAAGAGACACCAGACAAAATGCAGACCCAGCCGCTGCAACAAGAGCCCAGGCTGGGAAGGATGGGGGAAAGAGGCGGCCTCTGGGAGCGTCCACAGCCTAGTCTGAAAGGCAGCCTGCAGGACACCAGAGGCCTCCCACCATCCCGCCACTGCACAAGCCTAAGAAGAAAGGCCTGTATAACCCGCCTTGCTGCAATGGTGAGGCCTAACCTAGTTCTGGGTGGTGGACATTCTCTCCCCACCCTCAACAGTGTCCAACCACTTGCCTCTGGGAACCTCACAAAGGTGGCGGTACTCCCACCTTGGTGTGTACACCTGATATTCAGAGGTACGCATGGAAGCTCTGTTTTGACTATGAGGGCCTTCAGCTGCCTTCTGTAAGTTGTCCATTCACACATGTTCAGTCAGCAGACCTGCTCTGGGAGTTCGGTGCTCAGAACTTAATTCCCAAGCACATGAAGGGCCCAGTTTGGATTGAAACCGTGGCATAGAAAGAATGGAAGCATAAACCTTCTCCCTCACACAATTTTTCCAGAACGGAAACTGTTCTGGGGAGCTGCAATTTGCCCTGTTGAAGAGAATTTACACAAAACACACAACCAATCAGTGCATTCACGCTTCCCCAACAAGGTAAATAGCAGCTAACCTAGACCATTTTACATTGGGAAAATAGTGCTGGTCTTAATTTAAACCCCCTTTGCTCACACAGCACAGTCCCAATACAAATCAGATGACCACCACCTTGGGAATTAAGCCTGGGCAACAGGAGCAGATGGGGGAGACCATGAAGGCTTTGTACCATGTGAATTGTCCCTAATTGTTTTATAAAGTCATCCCAGCTGGAGGCCATTACCATCTGTTTTCCCTTTAAGAGATTCCTTCTCAAGTAAAAACCACACCATTGCTCAACCTGGACCAACGAGGAGAAGAGGAGGTTTTTATATCTCACTTTTTTCTACCCTACAGTCACCTTCCTTTCCCCACAACAGGTACGTTGTGAGATAGGTGGGGCTGAGAGAGTTCTGAGAGAGAGAACTGTGACTGGCCCAAGGTTACCCAGCAGGCTTCATGTGGAAGAGTGGGGAATCACACCTAGTTCTCCAGATCAGAGTCTGCCAGTCTTAACCACTACACCATGCTAAAGATGCAATCATTAGCTGATACACCCCTTGCCTCATACACAATTAAAATCTGAGAGCCAGTATGGTGTGGCGACATGATTAGTGTCAGACTGCAGTCCAGGAGACCTGAGTTCAAATCCCCGCTCTGCTGTGGAGCTTGCTAGATGATGTTGGGCCAGCCACACATTCTCAGCTTAACCGACTTCACAGAGTTGTTATGAGGATAAAATGTAGGAGAGGACAATGACATTATACAGCTTTAGGTCTCCGTTGGGGAGAAAGGCAGGATATAAATGGGTACAAGGGAAAGCTATGGTGTTGGAATTTACAGCTCTCAGGTAACATCCCACCCCTTAAGGGGATGGAGCATCAAAACTGGGGAAACATTGTGCTCTTGTCACAGCTGGCCTGAACAGATATATAGTAAAAACTGATAACTTCCAGGTACTCCGCTGAAGGCCTGGCTGCCGATATTTACACTAGGCCTGGCCAATCCCAACACTTCATACTGCCTGCCAATAGCTGGAGCTGATGTGAAATTTGAGAGGATGGCCCTGTCTGGGTAACCATCTGGTCCATCAAAGTAGCCACTTGAAATACAAGGAAAAAAATCAGGACATGTTCACTGTCTGAGAATGGCACATCCCACAGAACTACAGCACTTGTTTCCACCACACAGAATGTGATCTCCCCCACCCCACCCTGCCATGACAGTGGAGGAAGCAGCCGTGGGGGAAAGGTACCTTCTTTTCTTCTACATGAAAATAATTTATCTTTGTCTTGCTCTTTCTCCAAGTTGTTACAGGTGGTATCCATGGTTCTTCCTTCTAGCATTTTGTCCTCCCGACAACCCTGTGAGGTAGGTTAGGCTCAGAAAGAGTGAGTAGCCCAAATTGAGCTGTGAGCTTCATTGCAAGGTAGAGGCTGGGACTCTGGCTTCCCCATGTGTGTAGTCTGATGCTCTAACGGCTACACCACTTTGGCTCTGGATTTTGGCTCATCCAGATTGTCCAGAGCCAGTCTGCTGTCCTGTGGTGCTCTTGGCTGGATGCCAACCAGATATTTTGCCTGCTTGCCATTTTGCGCTCGATGGGCTTTTTATAATGGGTGCCATCTTTAAATGAGACACTCAGTGGTCAGTGCCTAGCTACTGTCTCCCTTTACTGGGAATGACTAGTACCCGCGGACTAGAGTGTCATACTAGGATTCAGGAGACCTGGGTTCAGATCCCCACTGCCACAAAGCTCTCCGGTTGACGGGCGTAACCCATATCACGAGATTGTATTGAGGCGAGAACTATGTACGACTGGCCTGAGCAACTTGGAGGAAGGACACACACACAAAAATTCCTCTCATTCCCCGCATCCACTCATACCTGGAGCAATGCAGTGTGTGTATGTGGATGGGTCTTTTGAGGTAGAGATCATGTGGCCCCAGAGCTTGGTAGGGGAGGAGGGAGAAAATGTGCATATTTTATTGATCGTTTGCATATTTTGTTGCAGTCCAGGCTGAATTTCTGGTGGGTTATTTTACCTTAAAAGGAAAGTGAATACTGGGTATGTTAACACTCTGCCCCAAAGCAAGGCTCCTTTAAAACTGCCTAGGCTAAGTGGTCTCCCTCCCACACACACTCCTTTTTTCTTCCCTTCCTTTCCCTTCACTGCAGCGGTCTTATGGCGCCCCTGATAGCCTCATGCTGGCTGCCTGTTTGATTACATCATTCTTCTTTACCCTATGACATCACCACTCCTGTAGCAGTAAGTGAGATGTAAGTGATGTCACCAGCAATGGAAGGCATTAGGGATTCCATCTCCCTGCCCCTCCCCATATGCTGATCAGACGAAGCCCTTCACCCCCTTCAGTCCGCTCTCTGGTGCCACGGTGGTGGTGGGGGGTGCCACTAGGGGAAGCAGAGGGCAGTATGTGATTGGAGGCTTTATTACCTCTAGGGCTTGCAAGGTCCTTGAAGGGGGTCAGTCTGTTTTCTGTCTGCACCCAGAAGGTGCAGTCCTACACTATGGAAGTCCCGAGTATAGGATCCTTGGGACAAAACTTGGGGGTGGTTGGGGCGGATGTCACACAACGTGCTCTTTTCTGGCAGGGCAAAGGTGAGGTTTCCTCATGGAGGGAAGAATTGTCTGATGCAAGATGGCTTGTGCTGAGTTTATAGGGCACAAAGCAAAGGGCTTTAATCCAAGCAAGAGGTCAACACTGTGCCCTTCCAGACACCGTCCCCACAGGATTCCACCCATGCCAAGCTACTATATATGTCCCCTTGTCCCCTCTCCACCCGCCAGCCCCTCTGTCCTCCCTGAGAACCCTGAACTTTTTCTCCCCCTTCCCCCCTGTAGCATCATGCAAACAATAAACTCATGGCTGGGAGCCCAGAGTTATAATATGTAGAGGGAGATCCTGGAGTTGCAGGCATCATGTAAAGCGTGTGACATGGGGGTCTTGCAAAGGACACTGTGCAGGGCGGAAGGGGTGGGGGGAGAGAAACTTAAAGCTCCATTTCTGGCTGCAATGCAAGAAGAGTGTTACGGGTGGAGGGGGTCTCTACATCCTTGGACTGAAGCAGCATAACTGGATAACTGGGGGCTAAGCATAGTCTATACCACTAGGAAGGAACTGTGAGCCACTTCTTTCAGTTTTGTTGTTGTTAGCCATTCAGTCCTGTCTGACTTCTTTCAATAGCAAGGGTCAAAGGATGATAAATTGTGTCTTTTGGCATAGTCAGAATGCATTTCCTTCATCTTGTCTCCTTTTAGGTGTTTACACATGACACATGAAGCTGTCTTGTATTGAATTAGGCCATCAGCAGTGTTCCCTCTAAGTTGAGTTAATGGGAGCTAGCTCACAGTTTTTTCGCCTCCGGCTCACACATTTTTGTCTTAGCTCAGGAAGGATGGCTCCAGAGCAAACTAATTTATGCAGCAGCCAAGTCGCTCGCTCACAACTTTAATGCCAGTAGCTCACAAAGTAGAATTTTTGCTCACAGGACTCCACAGTTTAGAGGGTGCATTGGCCATCAGTTCACCAAGGTCAGTATTGTCCACTTATACTGGCAGCAGCTCTCCAGGGTCTCAGGTGGAGGTCTTTCACAATCACCTGGGCCTTTTAACTGGAGATGCCAGGGATTGAACCTGGGACCTTTTGCATGCAAAACAGAGGCTCTTCCATTGAGACACAGACTTTCCCCAGAGTTAGGGGGGGATAGATGTAGGATTACTCCTTGGCCTAGGACCATGTGTATGATACAAATTCAAAAGGTGCAGCCTGGGCATGTCTTGATGGGAAAGTTACACCTGTCGGATCTCTGCCATTTTGTGTGGATGTTGAAGGCCAAGAGCCTTGTCCAGGAAAAAGAGGCAACCTAAGGCAGAGATGTCAGAGGGCTTCCAGAGGGTCAGTGGGTAGAACCCCACCTACCTTTCCTTTTGGAAAGAAATAGAATCCCACCTACCAGCTTACCCACCCCCAAGAATCCCCGTCCCCCTGCTGCCTCCTCCCGCTCTTGCCTGCTTGTGGTCAGATCTCTCACCCCAGGATGAGAGTCCAGCTGTGCCTGCAGGCCGTTCCCAGCTGGCGGAGCAACATCTGTGTTGCGCCTTGCATGGCCTGCATGTTCTGTCCCCCTCCTCCCCCCCAGGCCCGGAGGAAGTCGAGGCCACTGGATTTGCTTGGCCCTGCTCGTTCCCCCTAGGCTGATGGCTTTTGCAGAGGCAGGCCAGCGAGTGCCAGAGGCTGGCTCGGCATGTGGATGAGCAAAGCAAGGAGCAAGAGGGCCTTTGGGGGGCAGGACCCCCAGAAAGTCAGTGTGAATGCTGGCTTGCTTAGCACCCGTGGGGCCTTGGTTGAGCTTGGCTACAAGTGAAGGGATGTCCTTCCTGCCACTGCCTACCATTCCTTGACTGTGTCACTTTTAGTACAGCCCCTGACACATCTTCAGCACTAGTGGGACGCTATTCTAGCAGTAGTCTGTAAACAGAAGCATCAAATGTTTATTGAGCCCAGCAGAGTACTTGGCTGATCCACAGCCCACTTCTGGGGGAAGGGAGGGCCACACATACAGAGACTCTGTTGCACCATCTCCAAGCCTAACCTGAAATCTTTAACTCTCTCTTTCTCTCTCTGTATGTGTGTGCCTCCTTGCACTTCAGCTTCCATGGCTGCAACTTTGGAGAACACCGTGATCTCCGTGTACTTTGAACATAAAGGTAAGGGTTTACTATATGATAAAGAGGTTCCCCACCCCCTTTACTTCTCCATCTTGCAATATTATTTGCTTGACAAGCCCAGGCCAAAATGGCTTCCAAAATCCCCAGCATAGCCCATATCTTTAATCCGATCTGAGCTCCCAGATAAAGGGTTCTTGATACTCCTTGTGAGCCCCAACAGTTTATTCCCTGCAGACAAAATCCTACCTCTACATATCACATTTTTATCCTAACTTTTCTCCAAGAAGCTTGAGGTAAGAAGAAATATGGGGAGAGGAGCTACAACAGCCCTGTGAGGTAGGCGAGGCTTCAAGACTGAACGCAAGTCCTAGAACAACATCACTATACCCCACTAGGGATCAGGGGAATGAGCAATTATGGGGTTGGAACTAACCAACTTCAGCCTCCTCTGGAACGGGGCAGCTCTTGATGAGTCCAGCATGGAGACCAAGGCAAAACCTTGAGGTATACAGCTAAAGGAATCCAACAGAAGGAGGTGGATGAGTGACCTTGGCCCCTGCATGTCTGGGTCCAGCTCAAAGAAGAGAAAATAAACAATCCAGGCTTCCTTCCCTCACCAGTAAACTGGCAACCTCCCACATGTTCAGGTTAAAAGGAACAGACCAAGGGTGTGTGGAGATAGGATGGTGGGAAGCCCACTGCTTAATTTCTAGGACTTCAGTTGGAGCCCAAAGCCTGTTTTCAGCTTTGAGATCCTACCCAGGTACAAGGGAAATTATAAGAGTGCCTCTGAGCCTGCATGGAGGGCCTCTCGCACTGAGTAACGATAGCTAACCTCCATGCACTAGGGATTAGCAGGTATGGACACGTAGTTCGCCTTTGCACCTTTCTCTTTGTTTTTTTAGCAAACATTGATTGACAGTGAGCAGGCATTTTACAACAAAATGAGTGGGGTGGGGGGCAGAGGGAAGATGGGCACAGCAGATTTCCAGAGACTCTGAGACATGGTGTGTAACTAATCCCCACCAGAGCCTCACAGTAGCCCCCTCCCTCACCAGAACCACAGAGATCCCCTGTGGGTCGCTGCATTGCATCTCATTACCCTGTGGTCAGCTACCCACTCCCCATGCTGAGGTTTGGCAGTTCTGGGGTCCCCAGGGACCTTGGCTGCACAGGAAACGCAGCGTGGGATGGCGGGGACTGTAATGCGCTAGGCACAGAAAGGAAGCAGGTGAGACGGGCCACGGAGCAGCAAGGGATCGGTTAGGATAAAAGAGATCACCAAGTGATCTCGGCCCACGGAAACGAGGAGACAAGCTGTGCTTTCCCCGAAACAAAGAGTTCCCTGTCTCACTGGTGGTGTTGCACGCAAATCCATCCTCTGGTGAGATGGCCCAGACCGACAAACCGCTTGCTGGCAACTCCCCTGGCTAGTGTCGTCAGAGAGCTAAGGCAGGGGCAGAAACGTGGCCGGTGGATCTTATCACATTTATAGGTTTATCAGTCATGAGGAGGAGGCGGGAGATAGGGGGACAGAGCCAAGGATACAGGAGGGTGCTCCTTCTCCCGGGTCCTATGTGTGTCCACGCATAGTGGCTACGTGGCCAGCTAACCCCATGGCAGGGACCTCGCTCAGTAGCTCTGTCCTGTCGACTCCCATGGGCTGCATTGGCTCAGTGCCCAGCCCCTCTCACTTTCCCATTCCTGTTCGCTTCCCCCCCTCTCTTGACTGTTCCCGTCCCGACTGTAACGAAAAGCAGATGTGAGCAGTGCAAACCCGGCATGGGGGGGGGGGGAGGGGGCAGCAAAGCAGGAACTGAAGTTGCAGAAAATCCCTTCGTAGGAGCTGGCTGAAGGGGGAGAGATGTACGAAGGGCCAAGGCCAGCCCAGGGGTGAGGGAGCCAGTGGTGGGGCAGGGAGTAGGGGAAACCCAGGATGGGGAAGGCTGGTGGGGGGAGCATGGAGCTGGGGCCCAGAGCTGCCAGGCAGGAAGTCAGGGGGGAGTGAGCAAGCCAGCTCTGGGAAGTTTGCAAAGCTGTCAGAGTGTGTGGAGAGAGCGACCGTGCAAAGCCCTCTCCGCCTGCCTGGCGACCGGCGAAGACTTCAGGGAAAAGGAAAAGAGGGTTCTTGCTCCTGGCTGCATCTCTGGCTCTGTCGGGGGCACGAAGGTCCACACCATGCGCGGCTGACGAGGGACCTCAGGGACCAGACGTCGAGAGCCGGGGATGGCCAGCCCCGTGGCCCCGGTGTGGCTCTGTATCTGGTGGGGCCTGCTGGCTGGGCAGGCCTGGGGCATGAATTACCCTCCCAGGTACAGCCTATACACGGGGGCTGGCCTGCCGTACACGCAGCTCCAAGGCGCGTCCCAAGCACCCAACGGGGCACGGGTGGCCAGCCGCCACAGGTAAGTGAGTCGGCAGGGCAATGTGGTGGGGTGGCTGGGCTAGGAGTGCGGGCCACGTCAGGGGGAAAACGGGAGGGTTGAGACCAGGGTATCCAATTATCTGGACATCCACGAGAAAGAGCGAACGAGCACTGGAAGGTGTAGGCCAGGAACCCAGGATCAAAAGCCCACTGTGGCAAATCCTAATAAGAGCAGGAGAGCCAGCTGCCGCGGCTAGTGAGGAAATGGGGGGCATAGGAGGGTTGCCATTTGCTTCTCTGCTTATGCTAAGTCGTTTAAATATATGCAAGTTTAAAACTGTTCATTCCTTAAAATGGAGTTTTAAAAGGTCCAGTCTCGTTAAAAGCGGGAGGAGGGGGTTAAATCTTAAACCTGGAAATCACGACAGATCACCTGGAATGGATATCTGGACTCCTGCTTTATTCACATGCTGGGGTATTGGGAGGGTATATGGGTCCAAGGGTTGTCATGGCAACAGGTCCCTCTGCTAAGAGAAGGGATTAGGCCTGTGTGGTTTAAGGCCTGTCCTTGTGCCGTCCTCCATGAGTTGGAATATCTGCCCATCTCTCATCCCCTCCCTTGATTTTAACTGTTTTGGGGTTTGTGGGACATTCACAAAATCAGGAGCTCTCCCTCTCTCTATCTCTCTCTGTCCGTGTCCGGGATGCAGGACTGTGTGGGCCTGGTTGACTCAGGGCATGAGTTAATTATTGACTGATTGATTTGATTAAATTTTTACCCCACCCTTCCCACAAGTGGTCTCTGGGCGGGTTCCAATATTAGGATAAAACAATAAAATCAGATAAAACTATAAAATTAGGGGACTGTCGGCAGTGGGGCTAGGACTGAGGAAGTGTGGCTCTCTGTGCCTTATGTGGGCTGGTACCGAATCAGTAAGGTTTCCGGGACATCAGATGGGATTTTTAGACTGTGAGCAAGGAGAAGAGAAGGCAGTTGGATGTGTGTGTGGGGGAGACTTTTTGTGGAAACTGCGAGGGGGGTTTTAACTTATAGCTGGGCGTATCAGAATCATTTGTTGGTGGAATAGGGGAGAAACAGAAGAAAGCAGAAATGGAGGCTGATGGGGTTTGGATGGATGCCAGGCCTGGGGTAGAGGAAGGGAGGCCCAGGAAGTGGTTTGTCATCCAAACGGGGAGGGTGGCACATTGGAAGTCTGTCTCTCTGAGCTGCAGCGACATCAGCAGCAACATTACCTTGCGATGGGGGAAAGAAAGGGCTCAGGGGAACAGCCTGAACCAAAAACAGTGACGTGAGGTGGTCCATGACATGGGGGGTGGAAGCGACCTAGGAAGGAGGCTTCCCCCCCCCCCCCCCCCCTTTTTTTATACACCCCCCCCCACCAGTCGCGGTTTTGCTTTTTTTTTTTTAATAGGCTCCCTACTTGATTTGATGGATAGGCCTCTTTTCAGCCACAGTCCCACTCCTACCAGCAGCTTTCAAAAACAATTAAAATCTCCAACTGTCATTAGCCAGGGGGAAAAAAATGATACTCTGAAAAGAATCCATGCACAAGTTTAAAATAGCAGCTGGAATAAAAATAGAACTCAGATCTTAAAACCTTGTCAAGCTGATGTGTTTTTAAACGGTGTACCTGGAATTTCCAGTGGAACACAGCCCTGTTTACTGCGATCACAAAGGGCTGTGTTTTAAAGATCTGTAATGAGAGAGAGGCGCATGCCAGTCTGAATTTTGTTTGGGAATGCCCCACCCTCCATTTAGAAACCCAGATGTGTTTGGGTTGGAGGGGGGAGCAGCTTATGAAGAGCCAGTGCTGTGGGAAAGACACACTGCACATGCTCAGAGGTTGCCCTCTGTTATCTCGGATGTTCCAGAGCTGAGCAGACTAAAAAAAACCAAATTTGGGCTGATCCCTGGGATTTCCTGTGCAACTGGGGAGGTTAGGAGGTGAATAGGGCAATGATTAACCTGTTGGGGAGGCTTATTTGCTAGCTCAGACCAGTCTCAACCAGGAATGGCTGGAGGCGGCTTTGGACTGGCTTGTTCCCAGCTGTGGCCTCCTGACCGAGTTATGCCTTGATCAAAGGTCCCTGGACCCCATGGGAAACCAGCTAGGCAGAGATGAAAGGGATTTCCTGACACAGCCACACCAGGGCCACCAGCACTGAGCTGTGACCAACCACTACTGGTGTGGGGAGCAGAAGTTGCCAACAGCATCAGGAATGTCCTTTGCAGAGTTCAGTGCCTACCAGTGTTCCCTCTAAGCTGAGTTAGTGTGAGCTAGTTCACAGTTTTTCAGCCTCCAGCTCACACATTTTTGTCTTAGCTCAGGAAGGGTGGCCCCAGAGCAAACTAATTTATGCAGTAGCCAAATCACCTGCTCACAACTTTAATGCTGGTAGCTCACAAAGTAGAATGTTTGCTCACAGGACTCCACAGCTTAGAGGGAGCACTGGTGCCTACCCATGTTTTTTTAAAAAAACTACCATCCATTTCAAAAAAAGAAAAATTAAGGGGGAATGGCCCTATGGCATTACTTTTGTTGTGGTGCCCTGAAAAACTGATGTGGGCAACCCACCTTGCTTTCATCTGTGTGGCAGGGCTTTCTGAGCCGCTCAAAGTCTTCTTAGGCTAAGATTACAGGAAGATGTACTAGGGCAATAGAATTAAAACATTCTCAAAACAGCAATAGTATAATATCTTTTGTTAAGGCCAGCAAATACAGTAGGATGTTTTAGTTGGTCCTTAAAAAGGGTATAACATCATTGTTGCTTGGGGTTTCCTCTTAGGCCACTGCCAACTTAAATAGTCAGTTTCCCAAAGACTAGCAGTGAGCACACCTTAAAGGCTTAAGCCCTTTCTGGCATCTTATGTTACTAGAGAAAAGTGAAAACCTGATACCTTCGGAGATCCAGCACAACCGAAATTTATCTTGGTTCAGAATTATTTTCTCCCCCCGCATTCGATTAATAAAGCAAGCAAGAACTTTACTGAATCATTATCAGGAGGTGATCTGGAAAGGAGGTGAGACCAAAAGGGTCTCTCAGGCACCAAAACAGAATTTTTAATCTTGACAGATGGTTCCTAATTCTCTAAGTATTAGGGTGATGCCAGGAAGTAGTTAGTAAGATAATAGAAAGCGGTTTGAGAAGGGCATTACTTTCCAGGGTGTGCAAACGCATTCTGTTTAAACAGAATTTTGTAGCACCTTAGAGAATAATTTATTAGGCACACATTTTTGCAGCCTGGAGCCCACCAAAGCTGAAAGCATCACAATTCAAAGTTAAGATGCTATAGGACTCTAGTCTTTGGTCGTATTTAAACACTGCAAACATACCAGAGTTTGTGATGAGGATGAACCTTTTTCAAGCTCTGCAGTCCCTTCATCCTCCCTGAGTTGTCCTGGTTTAGGAAGTTTCAGGGTAGCCGGTGTTGGTCTGCAGCAGAAAAGTCCAGTAGCACCTTAAGAGACCAACAAGGTCTGGCAAAGGGAGCTTTGACTCTCAAAAGCTTATTCCTTGATAATCTTATTGGTCTCTCGCTCGAATTTAGCTGGTTTAGGCACTCTTTAGTCTAACCACAGTTTGTTGTTACATCTGAATTCCAGCACTGTAATAAATCAGGGTTTGTTGCACTTCTAAACCCCAATGTGATTCAGATTCCCCTTCAGACATCACAACAAACTGTGGTTGGATTGAAACCTTTTAAAACCAGGAAGTTTTCAATCCTGACTTGAAAAGGAATTGGGAGGGGGCGCACTTTGTTCTTTACAACTGAATAATAACCCACATTGTTTATTTCTGTACCAGTATTTCTTTTTGCCTCCTTGTCACTTCTGGCCAAACAGGCATTGCAGGTTTAGAGGTCAATATAGGAACCTGCCATACCTGTTTGACTAGGAAATAAAAGTGAGATGGGGGCAAAAACCACAGTGATTCTCTTTCAGACAGCCTTTAGTTCTCTAAAAAAACCCTGTCTATCCCCAGCCTACCAAGAACCATGTGACTCTTAACAGATCTTTCTTCCTCATGTGCAGGCTTGCAGTTGCCTTCAAGGCTATACTGATACAAAAGAGTTGGACCCCTGTTGAAGAAACTGCCTTTCCCCCTCTATGGAGGGCCCAGCCTTTGCCTATAGACAGATCCCCTTCATTCATTGGCTGTAGCTCCTCCCATGAAGGTGTCTCGGTGATACTTTTTTTTGCTAAAAAGTGAGGAGCGGGGATTCCCAGCCAGGACTCTGGGTTCATGACATCATTTTTTTCCCCTCACAGGAAGAAATGGATCATACAGTTGTAATGAGTCACTGATGAGGCCACTGAGATGCAAAAGGCTGCATTCTTATGTGATTATTTTAAACTGGGATGCGATAAAAGGGAAGACAGGAACACTCCACTTCCAAGAAGTTTGGCCTGGCTGCGGTTCTGGACCTTACTTACAGCAAAGAATGCTATAAAGAAAGACAGGATTTGGGGTGAGGCAGGGAGTTTTTACAAGGAACTGCTGGTGTTCTCTCCAGCAGCCCAGCTTTGGAACTGGCCTTCTTGATTGCCAGACTCTTAATGCGGTGGCACATCAAGCAACTAGGAAGGCACAGAAGTGTTTGGGGACCAGAAATGAATTGTTGACACCAGCACGGGGCAATGCTAGATCTGTTTTCTTGGTGCTTGAGTAGTTGTGTCAGCCTCTGTGCGATAACCCTTTAGCCTGAGGTCAAACTTTGAACAACAGAAGTAACAGGGCTTCTCCCTGCCTCAGAACAACAGCTTTGCATCTGGAAGTTCAGCCCCCTACCCTGTCATGGTAGGGGTTGCAGAACAGACCCTATAGACCAGGGGTGTCAAACATAAGACCCGGGGGCGAGAACCGGCCCGTTCAGGGCTCTTATGTCGCCTGTGAGAGGCTGGTGCAAGGGAAGGAACATAAGACTGCTCGAGGAGGGGAGTGGGTAGAGCCCCTCCAAGTGTGGCTTCGGCATGGCGGAACAACTTCGTCTGCAGCAGCCAAGCAGCGTGGGAGTGTCTTGCCCAGTGCTGCACCGCTGGCTCTCCAGGCCGCCCATGTGGGTTTTCCTTTGCGCACACACACACACACACACACACACACACACCCCTCATCCCATGGGGCCTTGCAGTGAGAATACACCAACTTGGAGCTTACCGGCTGCTGCCCTTTATACGGTTTATATCTCTGGTACCTGGCATTCTGTTTTATGGCACACGTGGCCTGGCCCTACAAAGTGACATTTATGTCAGATCTGGCCTTTGTAACAAATGAGTTCGACATCTCTGCCAGATGCTCAGAGGAACTCTCAGAGGGTTGAACTTTAACATGCTCTGGAGCCAAGCCCCGGCTGCTTTTCATCTCAGCCTCCAACATTGTGTGCCTCCTACGTGACCTTGAGTCTGGGTATCTCCAGGGCTTGGAAACCGGAAAAGGGTGGGACGCTGGACTCGGTTTCTGTGTGCCCGAGCAGCAGGATGGGCCTGGCTCAGTGGCAGAGCGTCTGTTTTGCATGCAGAAAGTCCCAGGTCCAATCCTGCCATCTTCGGTTCAAAGGATTTGGTAGTTAGTAATGTGGAAGATTCTGCCTGAGAGCCTCCTGGAGAGCCACTGCCAGCCCGAATGGGCAATTCTGACCTTGATAGATAAGTGGCCTAACTCGGCAGCTTCTCCTGTGTTCAAGCAAGGCTACCTTGTCCACAAACCAGTCTCTGCTTCAACTACATGTTATTCTCTCCCTCCCTTGAAGGAACTGGTGTGCCTACGTGGTGACACGTAGCGTGAGCTGCGTGGTGGAGGACGGTGTCGACACCTACGTGAAGCCGGACTACCAGCCATGTGTCTGGGGGCAACTCCAGTGTCCCCGTGCTGTCACGTGAGTATGGGGTAGGCAGAAGAAAGGGGCCTGGGTGCTAACGTGGGATGCCGTCCTGTAAAAACACAAGAGCAAGCAGGATTGGAGCCACACTGGGCTGGATCGAAGTATGTCAACAGAGGGCACCGGCAGGGCAGTGGAGGGTGATTGCCATACTACAGGGATGTGGGGGCATTGCTGCAAGCTGCCCGGCTGGGCTGGGTGGGGCTCGGGGTCACGACCTCCGTGGGCAGCCAAGGAGGAGAGGCTGGATGCCTGTGGCTTCTGCCTGGCACGTGCCCAGACCATTAGCTGAACTGCTTCTGGGAAGATGCAGGAACCAGCTGGGCCGTGCCTGGGGGGGAAGGGACCGGCTTCCCCCTGGTGGGGATCACCAGCACTGCAAGAGCTGCCGGTGACCAGCGGGTGAGAGGCACTTCTGGTCTTCTCCACGGTGCTGATTCTGTAAGAGGAGGACAAGGCTTTGAGGACGGGTTCTGCGCTGCGATCCCGAGATGCTGGAGTCATCTTTTCAGGTGGCTTAGAGCCTGTTCGTTTTAATTTTAGCTGTTCTGCCTGGTCAACAATTATTGACCAGAAAATCATGGGAGGCCAGTTTAAGAAGGGACTACAGAGGGCTAAACTGCTTTCCCCGGGCAAGTGGCAAAGTCCAGTCCATCCGAGACAGATTCTTCAGGTTAACTATTGTGGAGCCATGAGTGCAGGGAATAAGACTGCAGGAGAGAGGCTGCAGTTGGGTGTTTATGACTACTTCTGTGCTTTCCAACATCTAGTTCAGTGTTTTTTGTTTGGGATCAGGGCCATGTGACCTGGATGGCCCAGGCTAGCCTGATCTCATTGAATCCGGAGAGCTAAGCAGGGTCAGCCCTGGTTAGTACTTTGATGGGAGGCCACCGAGGGAGTCCAAGGTTGCTCCTGCAGAGGCAGGCAAAGGCAAACTACACCAGCCTGAAGGTCTCTTGCCTTGAAAGCCCCAAGGGGTGGCCATAAAGTCAGCTGCGACATGACGGCACTTGAAACACACACACGCAAGGCCAGTTCACCCAATCGAGCGGGAAAGCCCCATCCAGCCTCATTTGCCCCCCCCCCATGCACAAATACAAGATGCTTCCTGTTCTTCCACCTGGCAGGTACCGGAGTTTCATGCGCCCCCGCTACAAGGTGGCCTACAAAACAGTGTCGGACATGGAGTGGCGTTGCTGCCCTGGTTACACGGGGGACGACTGTGCCGAAGGGGGGACACCGCTCACCACCACCCGACCACGACCGCAGCCCAGCCGACCCAACCTGTCCGGCTTCAGCAACACGCTCAGTGGCTTGGGCGGAGAAGGTACTGTGGAAAGGGCATGAAGGGAGAAATGCCCTCTGCCCCCAGCATCTGCAGCCCCTTGTGCTCCAGTTCTGCACCCTCTGTAGCTCTTCCTACCCCGGGTAGTAGTAGAAGGAGTGGGGAGAAGGCCTGTGTGCAGGCCCATGAACTCAGGAGATCCACTGGGCTGCCAGGATGGGGGATGGGCACGGAAGGTAGAAGCACAGCCGGGTACTGCCCCTTCTGAGACTGAGTCTTCGGTGTCCATCTTTGCAAGTGCCCATTCACAGCTTGCCTTACCCAGTTTTGGTCCTCACCAGCTTCTCACTCACTCTTAGCTCCCATCTACCAGGCTGCAAATTCTCCCTGTGACGAGAGGCACTCACACTTCTTGCCCCTAACGGGCCTGTGGGAAGAAGGGGATCAAGTGCAAAGGGGGATGGGGGTGGGGGGTCTTTAGCAGTTGTAGAAGAGAAAGAGATTGGATTTATACCCCGCCCTTCACTACCCAAAGGTGTCTCAGAGCGGCTTACAAACTCCTTTCCCTTCCCCTCCCCCCAACAGGCACCCTGTGAGGTAGGTGGGGCTGAGAGAACTCTCTCGAGAACTGCTCTTTTTCAAGGACAGCTCTTATCAGAACCATGGCTTGCCCAAGGTCATCCAGCCAGGTGCAAGTGGAGGATTGGGGAATCAAACCTGGTTCTCCCAGATTAGAGTCCGCGCACTTAACCACTACACCAAACTGGTGTAAAGGAAAGGGAGTGTCACGTGGCTGCCCCCACCCCACAAAAAGCGCTTTTAATCCTGATAGAGTGGTCTCTTCTGCACAGCCCACAACGGGAAAGCAGCTGCCCTCCCATCCTTTATTCATTTATTTTAATTTTCTTCATTTGTATCCCGCCTTTCTCTCCCATCGGGACCCACAGCAGCTTACACCACTCACCCCTTCTCCGTTTTATCCTCACACCAACCCACGATCACCCAGCAAGCTCGTTCCGTGGCAGACCGGGGTGGGTGCTTGGGTTTGGGGTTCTAACCTGAGTCTTCCAAATCCTAGTGCGATGCTCTTAACCACTCCCCCGCAGTCAATTGCATCTGACCAGCCTAAAACGTTGGTAGTGCATAAGGGCCAGAAATTTAGGCTTCAGGCACAGTTGCTGGTGTCATTGTGGGGATGGTGTGAACAAATACCGGCAATTTCAGATTTAACAGTGATGGGAGAACCACAATTAATCCACCTCCTGGGAGGCTACCCAGGACATCTGGGGCTGCTGCACAGAGGCGGGCAAACGGCCTCCATTCATCTTTTAGCTTGAGAGCCCCACAGAGAGTCATTGTAGGCCAGCTGCCGCTTGACAGCCCTTTCCACCAGCGCCGGCACCCCGTGCGTGCGGCTTCTAATCTCTTCTTATTTCCTCCTGCTAGGGCAAAGGGACTCCGAGAAGGTGCAGCAGCTGGAGGAGAAAGTGCAAAGCCTCACCAAGCAATTGCATGACCTGCAGTCCACCATACAGGCCAGCAACACCAAGCTAGCGGAAGACATACGCAAGGCGGTAGAGTCCTCTTTGAATGGCAAGCAGCCCGCTGACGCGGCCGCGCATCCAGAGATGAAAGAGACCCTCAACGAGATCCAGCGTCATCTGCAGCGCCTCGACAACCGCATCTCCAACCACGAGAACGGTCAGAGCCCCGGAGGCGGCGCAACAGATGTCCGCGGTGAGGTCCTCAGGGAGGTGGAACGGCGCTTGCAGGAGTCGTGCGCGTCCTGCCTTACGGGTGTGGAGGGACTGCGGCGGCAGCAGGAGGAGGACCGCGAGCGCATGAGAGCCCTGGAGAAGCTGGTCACGTCCATGGACCAGCGGAACCGCGAAGCCATGAACGCCATCCAGCAGCACGTGAGCAACCTTGCTCGGCAGCTGCCCAAGGACTG
>NW_015168654.1:1685272-1701879 GCF_001447785.1 Gekko japonicus
CGCTGTGCTGAACGAGCATGGGGGAGGAGGCCAGAGGCCATCATCCCTTCCTCCCCCCTGGAGCGTGGACAGGCGCATGTCTGAGATGGAGAGCCGCGTCAACACCACGCAGCGCAGCCTGGAAGAACACTTTGTGGATCTGCAGGTCATGTTGGAAGGAGCGGACGAGCGGCTCCGCAGGGCCGAAGGGCAGCTGGATTTCCTCTTCTCCCGCCTCAACGACTTCCAGAACCACGTCAACCGGGCCTTGGCCAACCTTTCGCGGGACGTGGGGGGACTCAAGGACAGCACCCTGCAGCAGCAAGGGGCTCTGGAACGAGTGCGCGGGGCGGTCCACACCTGCACTCAGATCTGCACCCCGCCCGGCAGCCAGGACTCCCAGATCAGCAGCATCTTGAGTGACCTGGGACGCCGGGTGCTGGACAACGAGGCACAGCTGCGCTTACTGGGCTCCTCCGTCCACCAGCTGGACGTGTCCGGCAAGCTGCAGAACTTGCGGGGGTTGGTGGGGGCCAACACGGAAGCCCTGGGCAAGCTGGCTGGGGAGCTCGGGGAGCTGGAGAACAGGCTGGTGGTCTCCATGAGCGCCGGGCCGCCAGAGCTGGTGCTGTATTCCAACCGCACTAACAAGCGCCTGGAGAAGCTGGAGAAAGAGATCGAGGGACTGGAAGGCGACGGCTGCAGCCAGACTTGCTCTGAGCTGAAAGGGGAGCTGGGGCTGCTCAGGGAGCAGGTGGAGACCTGTCGTGCAGCCTGCCAGCCGATGGGGAGGAGGCCGGAGCTGGGCAAAGAGGAGATGGATACCACGAAACCCCTGGACGGCTTCAGCGTGATCGGCGGCAGCTCCAGCGTCCACCTCAAATCCTTGCAGGGCGAGCTGTCTGAGGTGATCCTGGGCTTCAGTGCCCTGAACGAGACGCTGGCGGGGCTGCAGGCCACGGTGGAGAAGCACCAGACGGACATCCACGAGCTGGGCACCACCAAAGATCACATCATCGAAGAGATCAACCGCGTGCAGCAGGAGGTGACGGAGCACGTCAGCGAAAGCGAGGAGCGTTTCCAGGTGCTGGGCCGCGAGATCCACCAGTTTGGCGGCACCCTGCAGGTGGAGGCGTCAGACTGCCGGCGGGCCTCCGGGGGCCTGGCGGAGCGGCTCACGAAGCTCGAGGGCACTTGCGAGCGGCTGGACGACGTGTCTGGCAGCCTGCGGAAGATCAAGGAAGGGCTGGACAAGCACGTCTCAGCCTTGTGGAACTGCCTCCACGAGGTGAACGGGACCCTCCGCAACCACGGGGCCCTGCTGGACAAGATCCACGGCAGCCACCTGGGCACCATCCATCGCCGCCTCAGCACCCTGAACGGATCCCTCCAGACCCTGCAGGGTCAACTGCATGACCTCACGCTTCAGGACTTGACAGGTACAGCGGACCACTAGGAAGGAGCGGGGCCTCCAGCTGCCAGTCTGCGACTGGAACTAGCCGGTCTGGGCAGGGCCTTGGCTCTCCCTTACTGGGCAGGAGATGCTGGCTGGAATTCTAACGTCCTTATTCATTTTCAGGACCTCCAGGGCTCCCAGGAAGAGAAGGTCCCATAGGGAGGCCGGGTGTCCCAGGTCCAATGGGGCCTCCTGGCAAGGACGGAAGGAGTGGCCCCGTGGGTCCCCCAGGTGAGGAGCTGGTCAGGTGTGAGTGGCTCAGACAGTGCTCGGCCTCTCGGAAGCACTTCTGTCCCTAACGTCCTCCTTTCCCTTCCTGCCTATAGCACACACTGCATGGGTACCAGTTATAAAGGGTTTGGGAGCCTCCCCAAATGATTAACCCCCACCTTAATTTACAGAGGGTGATGAGATGCATGTCTGACTCCAGAACCCAGCAGGTGGTTGCTCCTCCCCAGCCTAGATGGAGCAAAAGAGAATCTGGAAGGCCCCCTTTGGGGCTCCTGTTCCCAGAGGTTAAGCAGATAAACAGTGAGGATCAAACCAGACGTTGCCCTTCTTATTGAGTCAGGACTGGGTTCCTCTGGCCCCACTTGCTTTCCCTGAAGCCAGATGACATTTGCAAGGAACTAAGTTTTTAGGTGTCACAGGGGCCAGATTGGGATGGGAAAGTTTTTCCCAACCTAAAAGGGCCTTGGGGGGGTATTTACCCCATTGGAGAGCTGCACAGTTTGGTAATGCCGTTTCAGTTCAGGAAGATTGGGGGTGGGGGGGCTGAAGCCCCTCCCCCTGCACTGCAGTTTGGTGCTGACATGCTTGAAAAAATAGTTCTCCACAGCTGCTGTCTGGCTACAGAGGAAAAAGTTATGGCCTGATCAGAATTCCAAAATTATCTGCCCAGGTAAAGGTATAGCTAGGTGAAGGTGGAGCTTCCTGCCCTTCCCGGACAGGAGATGCTGCCTAGGTGGATGGCAGCTGCAGAACCTCATAAGAACATAAGTGCCCTGCTGGATCAGACTCATGGTCCATCTAGTCCAGCATCCTGTCTCACACAGTGGCCAACCAGTTCCTCTGGACAACAGGACATAGAGGCCAAGGCCTTCCCCTTATGTTGCCTCCTGGCTCTGGGATTCAGAGGTTTAGTGCCTCTGAATGTGGAGGTTCCCCTCAGTCACCTTGGCTAGTAGCCACTGATAGACCTATCCTCCATGAATTTATATCTAACCCCCTTTTAAAGCTGTTTATTCCTGTGGCCATCACTATATCCTCTGGCAGCAAGTTCCATATTTTATTCACTCTGTGTAAAGAAGTATTTCCTTTTGTCCCTCCTGAATAGTTCTATTGGCCATCAGCTTCATTGGATGCCCTCAAGTTCTAGCATTTTGGGAGAGGGAGAAAATTTTCTCTTTGTCAACACTCTCCACCCCATGCATAATATTATAAACCTCTATCATGCCCCGCCCCCCCAATCATCTCTTTGCTGAACTGAAAAGTCCCAGACTCTTCATCTTGGTTGCCCCTCCTCTGTACTTTTTCCAGCTCTGCAATGTCCTTTTTGAGATAAGGTGACCAGAACTTACTGTTCACAGTATTTCAAATGAGGCTGCACCATAGATCTACACAGGGCATTATAATATTGGCCATTTTATTCTCAGTCCCTAACATAGAGTTTGCCTTTTTCACCGCTGCAGCGCACTGGTCTGACAGTTTCATTGAGCTCTCCACTAGGACCCCAAGATCTTTTTGCCTCTCGGTCTCGGCAAATTCAGACCCTATTAGCCTATACTTGAACTTGTGATTTTTTTGGTCCCAATATTTGTCACTTTAAAATCACCAACACCGAACTTCATTTGCCACATTGTTGCCCACTCACCCAGTTCATGGAGGTCCTCTTGGAGCTCTTCCCAGTCAGCCTTGGTGTGCCTCGTGGCCTGTCCACCAACTGAGCTGCATGACCAGCCGTCTCTACTGGTGAAGACTCTCTCTTTCCTCTGGGAGCATGTCCAAGCTGAGCAGTCTCTTCCCTGACCTTTCCCATGAGGGTGCATGTGTGTGTATGTTCTGGGATCAGAAGGGCCCAGTGGTTATATGGGGGGAGGAGGAGCATGTCATCCCATCCATGGGATATCTCTTGACACTCCCCATATCCTTATAGAAATTCATTCTTTCTCCTGCAGGTCTCCCTGGAGAGCAAGGTAAAGATCGGGCACATCCACGTGTCACTGTCCCTGTGTCGGGGAATCTGGAATGAAAGGGCAGGGCCAAACTGGCCTGGATTTGATGGTGGCCGTGCTGTGCTTTATTACATTTAACTTTGTCCCTTCTCCTCTGTTTCTGTACGCTGAAAGATTAGAAAAAGAACAGAGAACCAGTGCAAGGTGATGCCGGACTTGGATCGGGGTGGGGGGGAAATAGTGTTCAAATCCCTGCCCCAGCATGAAAGCTCACTGTGGGATCAGGGCTCCGTCACTCTCTCAATCCTTATAGGGCTGTGATTTGGGCAAAACAAGAGGAGTGGAGCACTGTGCATGTGACCCTGAGCTCCTTGCTGGGGGAGGAGTATAAGAGTGAAGTCTAGATAGGTAATATCTTGCAGGGGGGGGGGGAATCTGTCGTGTGGCAATTGTGGATTGTATTTCCCCAGCTGGCGATCACTGCCATACATTCTGTGTTCCACTTAATCAGTGGGTCATTTTGCTACAATTCATTGGATTTATATTTAAATCAACCCGTTTCCCGAACATAGGTTCTGTTTTGCAGTAGTAAGGGGAGCAAGTAGATAGATTTAGACTCACGCTGATTGTGAGAAGAAGAATTGGGCCTTCCTGTCTTACAGTAATGTACCAGAATCAAAATAGCCTCAAGAGAAAAACTGGGCTGCCTCTATCACTCAGCCCACAGATCAGAAATCCCCCCCCCCAGTAAAATGAACCCCCATTGCTTTTGAGCTGAGTAATTTGCCATTTGAAAGCTTAGAGCCCGTTGGGTTTTTTTTTTTTTATTAAAGAAATGCCTTGCACAGAAACTGTAGGGTTCTGATAAAAGTATCTTTCATTTGAAAACGCAGCTTGAGAGATTGTGTCAGCTATGTATGGAACTCGGGCTTTGAATGCTGTTATTCTTTTTTGCTTTGCTTGTTAAGCTTGGTGAGCAGGTCAACGAAAGGATAGCTCCCTGGTGTGTTTGTGTGTGGGGGGAAGTTAGTCTGTTGCTCAGTAGTGAAGTACCTCCAAATGAGCCTCTTAAAACTGAGTCACCACAGCAAGAGACGTGAATCAGCTAGTTGCTTGGTGGCTAGCACGCAGTCTGATGGCTCGGGGACAGCTGGAGGAGCAGAGAAGGACCTCCAAGAAGCCAATTAATCCACCCTTCTCCCTTCTGCAGGGCTGCCAGGTCCTGCCGGAAGGATACCCCAAGTCTCCTTCGCTGCGGCATTAACCTCCCGGCACGTGGAGACCGGAACCATCCCCTTCGACAGGGTGCTGGTGAATGACGGCAACTTTTATGACCCTGCCTCAGGTCAGTGGGGAAGGGAAAGTGGGTTGAAGAGAGAATGGCGTGGAGGTCACACACGTAACCCCAACTCTTATATTTATGTATTTATTTATATTTATTTTGGGATTTATATCCCGCCCCATCCAATATTCAGCTCGGGGCGGCTTACAAAGGTTAAAATATACATACAAACAACAACATGATAAAACAATATATCTGACATAAAAATTGGTGCTAATTAATTTACATAAAATCCAAGATGGATTTTGTGTTTTAATTTTGTGTTTTAATTTTTTGAGGAAGAGGCAGCAGTGGCTTTGATTCCAAAGCATTGAACTACTGGGGGAAATTTTAAGGCTCTTGTCACTTAGTAATGCTTCAGAGACACCTTGAGTCCTAGGGTTCAGGAGAAATTTGTTTCTATCCCACCTCTCTTCCAAGGGACCCCAGGCAGATTACAGTAAGCACAAAAAAACCCCCCAAAGACAACAGATTTATAATATACAGTCCAGATTTAAAATAACTCAGGCAACTGAGGACCAAACTTACCTGAAGGTCAGAACCAATCATAGGTCTTCATTGTCAGAGTGCGTCTGTTGCCAAGGAGTATACAGGGAGAGGCAGTCTTGCAGATATGAGGGCTGCAGGCCGTGAAGAGCTTTAAAGGTAAGAACCGATATGTTCAAGCGGGCTCAGAAACAGGTAGGAAACCAGTGCAGCGCCTACAAGATTGGTTGAGCAGCAGTATTTTGCACCAGCTGAAGTTTCCAAGTAGTCCTCAAGGGTAGCCCAGCATGGAGTGTGCTACAGTAGTCTAGCCTCCAGGTTGCTGTGGATCAGTATGACCAGTCAACTGATTCTAAGCATGGTTTTAATTTATGAAAAAGTGCCCTTGGCTCCTTCACGGACTTGCTTTTCCAGCAAAAGAGTCGGCTCCTACCTTATTCCCAAGTTGTTCACCGAGTCCAACAAAGATAACTTGACTCCATCAAAACTTGGGAAGGTCATACCTTCCAAAACCTCAGCCTTCTCAACCAACATGTACATGGATGAATAAAATACCTTTTCTCTAACACTAGGTGTGTGCAGGGTAGTACACAGAACATGGAAACCATAAAAGGCCTTTATAGTCTATGTGAGCTGGACAGGAGACAGAGAAAAGGAGTGGGAGGAGTCAGGGCGGCCAGACATGTCTTGCTGCCCTAGGAAGCGGTGCTGCACGGCCTGAAATGTGCTCCACACAGATATTGAACTGTGGAAGGCTGTGTTTGAACAGGGCATCCCGATCTTGGAAGCTAAACCGGGTCAGCCCTGGGAGGTACTCGGGTGGGACACCACCAAATAAACCCAGGGTTGCTCTGCATAGACAGGCAAATGGCCAAACCACCTCTGAAATGTCTCTTGCCTTGAAAACGCTTACGGGGTCACTATAAGTCAGCTGCTGTGACTTGACAGCACTTTCCCCCCACCCCCATCATCTAAAACCAGCGCCTGGTTGGAAGCAAGATCTTAATGGGGACGCAGGCAGCCTCGGAAGCCGCAGCTGCCTTGACTCCAGCAGTGGAACACAAAAAAACACCCCCATTCCTAATCCCTGCCTCTTTGCCTCGGGGATTCTCCTCACCTCTCGTCCCCACAGGGATCTTCACGGCTCCTGTTTCCGGCCGCTACCTGGTCAGCGCCATCCTGACAGGGCACAGAGGCGAGAAGATCGAGGCGGTGCTGTCCCGCTCCAACCAGGTGATTGCCCGCAGCGACTCAGCCGGATACCAGCCCGAAGGCCTGGAGAACAAGCCGGTGGCCGAAAGCCAGCCAAGCACGGGGGCCCTGGCGGTCTTCACCCTTGTCGTCCCCATGGAAGCTGGCGAGACCCTCTGCGTGGACCTGGTTTCCGGCCGGCTGGCCCGCTCTCTAGACGAACCGCTTACCGTCTTCAGCGGAGCCTTGCTCTACGAGGAGGCGGAGGGGATCTAGGCGGAAGGGGGGGAGGGCCCTCAGCTCGGCCTAGAAAGGGACCAAAGAGGAGCCTCTTGGTTTGCTGACCCGGACGGCCTCCTTTCCTCTGGCTTCTGAGTTGCGGGCCCGCGGGAGCTCCCAGCAGCCCAACGTTCAGGCCTCCAGCTTGGGAGCAGGAGCCCCGAGAGAAAGGGAAGGCGTCACTGCACTGCCGGACTCTCCTGCCCTTCTAGGACCTCTCGCTGGAACTGTCGCCTGCCTCCCCCTTCCCAGCCACATGGCATAAACACACGCAGAGACTCTGCCATCCCAACGCTCTGCCAGTGCAGCCGTGTGAAGTGAGAAGAGCGAGAGCACCAAAGCCAGCACCCTTCTCCCCCAGCTACGTCAGCCCTTCTGTTCGGGAAGGTAAGGGAGGGGAGGCGGGAGTGCAGCCGTCCAACCCAACAGAAGGCATCCCGGGGCGGGTGGGGTGTGGGGAGGGAAAGGCCCTTTCTGTTATTTATCAGTGTCTGTCGTACCCCGGAGAAGCCACGCACACTCCCTCCCTCGGGCCGCCGCCACCTCACTGCACCGCCAGCCAGTCCGCTTCCTGCACTGCTCACGCCTCACAGCTTGGGCTGCCTCATCTAGCCACTGCAGAGCAGCTGCAGAGTCAGGCCCTGCCTGCCACCCCTGGGGCCAGACCCTGGCTTTCCTCCCTACCACCAATTACACAGGACTGTTTAGAGGAAAAGGAGGACATGCCCTTCATGACACTGTTGGGAGAGAGAGAGAGAGAGAGAGAAGCAGTGAAGTAGCGGTTTCTTGAGGAAGAGAACGGTGCCCCCTTTTCCCAAACCTTGTGCCTACCCTGTGTAATGGCTGAACTCAGCTACAGTTATAATTATTGAATAAAGAAACACAACTCCTTTTTTAAAAACCTTTGTGCTGTGTCCTTTTGTTTGGAGGTGTGTAAGTATGTAATAGGAGCTGCAGTGGGTCAAGTGGTTAAGACGCTGAACTGCAGGCTGTGGAAGGTCGGTAGTTCAGGAGTTCGAGACCTGAGTGTGCCGCATGGCGGAGTGAGCTCCCGTCTCTAGTTCCAGCTCCTGCCAACCTAGCAGTTCGAAAGCAAGAAATTGTAAGTAGATAAATAGGTACCACTTCGGTGGGAAGCTAACAGCGTTCCGTGCGCCTTGGTGTTGTCATGCCGGCCACATGACCACGGAAACGTCTTTGGACAGCGCTGGCTCTTCGGCTTTGAAACGGAGATGAGCACCGCAACCCTAGAGCAGTGCCGGATTTACGCATAAGCTAAATAAGCTACAGCTTAGGGCCTCGCAATCTGCTGGAGCCTTATTTGAAATTATTTGTAATTATGTAATTATTTCTGTGATTTTGTAAACGCACCCTTTATTATTATTTTTAATAAAAATTAAAATACAATATGTTTTCAAATATTAAAAAGGCGTATATATTTTAAATTTTTCTGAGACCAGCTGATGTAATTTAAAACAGTAGGGGGCCTCTGGGTTTTGTATAGCTTAGGGCCTCAGCAAGTCTAAATCCGGCCCTGCTCTAGAGTCAGATTCGACTGGCTTTCGAGCAAGGGAACCTTTACCTTTAAGTATGTATTGGCATGCCCTCACCTGGATAGGCCAGGCTAACTTGCTCTCATCAGATCTCAGAAGCTAAGCAGGGTTGGCGCTGGGTGGCACTTGGATGGGAGACCACCAAGGAAGACTGGGGTCACTACGCAGAGGCAGGCAATGGCAAAACCACCTCTGAATGTCTCTTGCCTTGAAAACCCCACCAGGAGTTGCCATAAGTCAGATGTGACTTCACGGCAAAAAAAAAAAAAAAGGTATGTATTCCTTGCACATCAGGAAAGAATAGTGAGCTTTGAGCACAGGGGCCCATCTTCTCTGCCAGTGTTGACTCTTGGGGGGGGGGGGGGGGGGGAAAAAAAAGAGATGTGGAATAGGTGTGGACTGATGCAGCTGTTTCCCAGCTCTGCTTATACAAGTGAGGCTTGCGGAGGGGAACTGGTGGATTAGGGCCCTTGTTAATTAGTGTACAAACTTGTTATCATTTGGAGTGGCAACAAAAGAAGTGGTACAGTTTAGATTTTTCCCCGACTCAGATATCAAAACATCTTTTTTTTCCACAAAACTTTTATTTTTGGATAGATATCAATACATCTTTATTGCCAGTGATGGCTTATGAGTTGTATTAGGGAGCCAGAGGTTTGGGAGTATGATTTCAGCCCCATGTCGATTATAGGTGGGTCATGACAAGCCTAGAACCAGATAGTCACTGAGTTGACAGACACGTTACATTTTCTCTTGGAATGACCCTGGGTCTCACAGGGAGGCACACCCTGAAGTTCTGCCCTTCCTAGGCTAGGCCCAATTCAGATCAAGACTGTGTCATGTGGGGGCTTAGATTCCCCCCACCCGTGCCGTTTTTCTAGCCTGAACCAGCCCAGGGGCCTCATCTGCCCCCTTCTGGAAACATAATGAGTAGCTCAGCCATCCACATGCAGAACTCAGTGAGGCAAACAGCAGCTCCCCTGGGGCCATTTCAATCGGACAGATGGCACAGGAGGGGGAGTTCTAAAGTCCTCCCTTCACAGGCTGTAGCCCCAGTCCAAGTTAGGCCCACACGCAAGAAGAGGAGGAAGAAGAGGAGATTGGATTTATACCCTGCCCTTCATTCGGAGTCTCAGAGCAGCTTACAGACTCCTTCCCCTTCCCACAATGGACACCCTGTGAGGTAGGTGGGACTGAGAAAGTTCTTCCGAGGACTGCACATGAGAGAACTTGTGACTCACCCAAGGTCACACCTGCAGCTGTATGTGGAGGAGTGGGGAATCAAACCCAGTTCTCCCAGATTAGAGTCTAACCACTACATCAAACTGGTGATAAGCCTGATAAGCTTGCGGAACTTCAGAACATGCCTCTCTACTGGAGATGTGGGGGGTAACATAATGTGTGCTCAGGCCCTCTGATAAGGCATACTCCATAGTTTCGTAAGTTCATGTTTTTCTTGGTAAGCTTTGATGAACAATGTCCCCCATCGCTGTATCTTGCCCACATATACACTCGGCTTCCCGGGTCTGTGCCTAACACAGAAGTACATTTGCATGCATGATTCATTCTGAGTGCAGATTCAGGGGCCGGGGCCTTAGCTTGGGCAGACCTGGATAGCCCAGGCTAGCCCAACCTCATCAGTTCTCAGGAGCGAAGCAGCAGCCCTGGTTAGTACTTGGATGGGAGACCTCCAAGGAATTCCAGGACCACTTAGGGCTGCCAAGTCCCCCCAGGGGGCGGATTTCCCCCCGCTTTGGAGGCCCGATTTCCACCGCCGCGGAATCAGGCCCCGAGGGAAACCCCCCCCCCCGAAGCGCAGAGGTTTTCCCTCTGACGATCTGGGCCACGCCCTCAACGTGAGTGACGTAGCACGTCACTTCCTGTGACGTGCTGGCGGCGCGCGCGTGCTTTGAGCGCACGCACCGCCGAGGAACTCCCAGAGCCCAGCGAGGTTCCCCCGCTGCCAAGGTAAGAAGACTTGGCCACCTGACCCTTGGCGCTGGCACCAGTGGTACCCCATTGAAGGTCGGTAGTGGGATCCCGACCCACTCCGACTCAGGACCTCCGTCTTCGTTGGATTCAATTTCAGTCAGCTCAGTCTAAGCCAGCCCACCACATCCTGAAGCGCTCAGTCCAGGTCCTCAGGGGTAGAGTCGGACTGACCGCCCAACAACAGATATAGCTGGGCGTCATCTGGTACCAGGCAGAAACAAGCCTGGTACCAGGCAGAAACAGATCTCCTTAGCTTTGTAGTAGACAGAAGATGGAAGTGTCATGCTAGAAAACCCCTGGAGTTGCATCGTATTGACTGCATCATACTCTGAACAGTGCCATTGAAGTGTATGGCAGTCATGTGGCTTTCAGCAGCCCATAATTCATGACATCCACAGCTCCAGCTAGCAAAATCAGAACATTTAACACAGCACCACCAGCACATCGGAACACATATCAATGCTCCACCAGAACAAGATGGTAAGAAAACTGAACTTTAAAGGACTCTCGACTTGCTGCCAAAAGGTGCTTCTACATCAGAACCCCAAGGCAGGGATGAAAGCAAAGGACATTCCGTGGCTGGAAGGTAACCACTAAGAGGCCCTATCCTTTGTGACTACCTGCCTCACTTCTAAAGGCAGGGATACGCAAACAAAAAAAAGTAGTTAGCCATTTAGCTAAGAAGTAGAAGCAGTGCACCACCTTCTTGATTCAGAGCAACCCAAACACACACCGCCTCCACATGCACAGCTCAGTCAGGAAAGCAAAAAAAGCCCTTTTAAAAGCTGAAGGGGTGGGGGGATGGGGAGCTTAATTCTGCCATTTTGAAGGAGGAGCTTAACTGGCTGCAGACAAAGGATCCACGGGGATGTTTTGCCCACAGCTATATTGAAACTTCCCCTGATGTGTTGGAGAAAATTATGTTTTTATGTGCTCTGGTTCAGCAGGGGAACCAGATGGATTGTATGTGGATGATCCCAAAACAGCAAGGGCCATTGCGCTGTTCACATTGCGGGTGGTGCGGGGATCCCTGTATGGAAGTAGGCACAGCAGGCAAGCTTTCGATATTCAGCAGCACAGTGTGTTGTGTTATTTTAGTCGGTCTTAATACAAGGCACTATAAGGCTTTTGTGTCCTAGATGACAGAAGTCTGGCCCAAGGAGGCTGCAATGTAATATTTAACATGAAGAATGGAGAAACAGGGGGAAGAGAGCATTCACTCTAGTAAGGTTTGCGCAACTCTAGCCAAAGCAAAAAAAAAAAACCCTTTCACATGGGGACTTGGATGCTACCTGGGCAAAGCATTGGCCCAGGTGAGTTGCTTCGCTTTAGCCAGAGTTAGCACCTGCGGGGGGGGGGGAGAAAGTGTAAGAGGCTGAACCCTGACCCAGATAGCCTGATGTCCTCAGATATTGGAAGCTGAGAAGGGGCTGTGATTAGCATTTAGATGGGAGACTATAAGAATTCCAGGGTTACTATGCAGAGGAAGGCAATGGCAAACCACCTCTGTTAGTCTCTTGCCTTGAAAAACCTATGGGGGGTGCCATAAGTTGGCTGCCACTTGACAGTCACCCCCCCCCCAAAAAAAAAAAATTAAAAACAGAGGGAGAGGAAAGGGTTTCACGAGAGGCAGAAACAGTTCTATGCATATGGGGCCCCAGGAGAGAAAAGATGGTCATTGGACACAGCAGGAGAGATCACCAACAGGAAACAATATATGGGGATCAGCTTGGCAGAGTTGAAGGGTGCCAAGCAGGGGTCATTTCCTGCAGGAGCACACAGGAGCGGAGCTCCGGCAGTAAGGAGCCCAGAGGGTGGGCGCATGCAACAAGCCCTGCCCCCTGCTTCCAGCAGCCCTCAGTCGGGCCACGAGGAGCAAGAAGCAGCCAGGTAAGTTGCAAAGGGACCTCCCTGCCCGCCTTCAGGTACAAGCTCTCCCTCCTCTGTGAGGGCAGATCTGAGCATTCCCCCCCATAGCTAGCAATCCAAAAGAGTCCAGTGACACCTTTAAGACCAAGGTTTATTCAGGTACAAGCTCTCCCTCCTCTGCGAGGACAGATCTGCACATCCCCCCACCAATAGCTATCAATCCAAAACAGTCCAGTGGAGCCTGAGCGGTGGGTGTTGCCTTCTGACACACTTCCGGTGATGTCAGGGGGTGTGGCATATGCAAATAAGTTATGCTAATAAGTTAAGCTAATGAGCTCCTGCACCTCTTTTTCTACGAAATGACCCCTGGTGCCAAGTATGCTTGCCAACCTCTAGGTGGGGCCTGGAGATCTCCCAGAATTACAGTGGCTCTCCAGATGACAGAGCTCCGTTCCCCTGAAGAAAATAGCCACTTTGGAGGGTGGATTCTGTGGCATTATACCCCACTGAGGTCCATGCCCAAACCCCACCCTCCCCAGGCTCCACCCCTAATCTCCAGGAATTGTCCAAACCAGAGTTGGCAACCTTAATGCCAAGCCATAGAAGGCTTTGAAGGCAAGGAAGAAGAGTCTACCCTAGACTGAGGAGCAGAGAGGAAGCCAGAGAAAGAAGTTGAGGGACATCTTATGGTGGCAGTGAGAAGGTAGACGAAGGTACAGATAGCTGAGGGGCAGCAGAAGATGAGAGAGGAGGAGGGGGAAAGTGAGGGGGGTTTTTTGGGGGGACTTTTGCTAATAAAGTCTGGGACTGCAAAAAAGAGAGAGAGAGAGACAGTGAGCGTCACAGAAAGCCTGGGCTTGATGCCTGTTGATGCTGTTAACAAATAGTGGGCAAAGAAAGGAAGGCTTAGGAGGCAAAATGAGATCGGTCTCAGAGATAATGAGTTTGAGATGGCAGGCAGACATTGAAGCGTAAATATCAGACCAATTATTGGAGATGCAGGATTAGACAGATTGAGAGAAAGTTCAAGGGGAGAGAGAATTAACAACGCCAGCTCTGGGTTTGATTGAAAGTATTGGTCCAGAAATTGGTGTTTGATGAGGTCACCCAATGGCGGATCCAAAAAGGCCAAGAACAGATCTCAGTCACGTCAAAGAGTGGAAAAGAGCATCTCTCTGTGAAAAGACCAAGGCACAGCAGGCTGGGAAAGAACAGGCTGACAGTCACAGAACTCTAGGCTGGGAAAGCAGGAGGAGGTGAACTGCAGGAGCAAAAGGAGCCTATAAGTTGAGACTCCTTTGGATTGGGCTGCTAATCAACATCTCCTTGGATGTTCATAAGAGACTTTTCAGTGGGGTGCAGAGAGAAGCAGCTGAACAGCACTTTAGGGAGGAGACGTGTAAAGAGCAGGAGGAGAGTCCGGCAGTAGCTGGGAGAAGGGGGACACAGCATGTGGGAATGCAGTAGGGAAAGATGCAGCCAGAATCTTGGAGGGGAAAGGATCTACGGGACGTGGAGGGATTGGACCAGACCAACTATGGCTGCACCCACACAGCAAGGATGTTGCTTCGGCTGCCACTGAGAATGCAGAGACTTGCACATTGACAGGGGAGCATCCGTTCGTGGGATATGTCGAGCACTTTCCTATCAGCTCCTCACAGCCACAATTCCCCCTGTATTTTCTTCCTGCTGTGCCACTGGAGGCCTGATACCAATTTTTAAAACAGCTCTCTGGAAGCATGGCAGGAAGAAAGCAGGGGAAATGGCAGCATGATGCATGGCCTGGGTCACCAAGAAGCAAGACGGGGCAAATGAGGGTGAAACGTACTGAGACTGACGCATCGTTGAGTGATTTTCCGCTCATACTTTGCTTAGTGATTTCAGAGAACAGGAGATACAATTGCTAGCCCGCAGGCTGCTTATATGTCCGTTTACAACCACACCCATTACACACACCCACACCCGTGATAGGCTATATACAAGAGTTACAATCTTATAGGTTCTCTGTAGAATCCCTACTCGCCGGTTGGCGGGTTTTAGGATCCGAGGACTCTATTGTCCCTGGTCGCGAAGCTTCGCTAGTTTGTCTAGCCACGTGGCGCCCCGACCGTGTGTGTGGTTCTGCTAGTACACAACAGAAGGTGAAGCAGGCATCATGGTTGACCATAAACATTGTGGCAGAAGGAATGAAAGATGGCACTCAGCATTAAGGAGGGGGGTTATTTTGAAGGTCGAGAAGTAGTGGGGAAGGGACAGGAATTGGTAGAAGTTAAATGCTAACTGCCACTGTCACTGCAGCTTCCAGGAATAGATGCAGAGAGGAAGGCAACGCTCCTTCCCAAGAAAGTGTGGTAGAGAGAGTCGTCAACTCTGGGTTGGGAAATTGCTGGAGATTTGGGGGGTGGGGTGGGGCCTGAGGAGGGACCTATGGGGAGATATAATGCCACAGAGTCTACCCTCCAAAGCAACCATTTTCCCCAGGCTTAACTAATCTCTGTAGTCCGGAGATCAGATGTAATTCGGGAGATCTCCAGGCCCCACTTGGAGATTGGCAACCCGAGTAGTAGAGGCAGGGGTCATTTCCTGCAGGAGCGCACAGGAGCGGAGCTCCAGTAGTAAAGAGCCCAGGGGGCGGGCACATGCAACAAGCCCCACCCCCTGCTCCCAGCAGCCCTCAGTCAGAGCAAGAAGCAGCCAGGTAAGTTGCAGAGCCCCCCCCCCCGGCCCCCTGGCCCAAAACAGACCAGTGGCACCTTTAAGACCAAGTTTTATTCAGGTACAAGCTCTCCCTCCTTTGCGAGGACAGATCTGCACGTCCCCGCCCCCCAATAGCTAGCAATCCAAAACAGTCCAGTGGAGCCTGAGCGGTGGGTGTTGACTTCTGACACATTTCCAGTGATGTCAGGGTGTGTGGCACATGCAAATAAGTTATGCTAATGAGTTAAGCTAATGAGCTCCTGCACCTCTTTTTCTACGAAATGACCCCTGAGTAGAGGAGAGTGAGGCAGTTCTAGAAATAGCAGGAGTAGGAAGGGGGGGGGGGGAACGGACCTCAAAGGTGTGGTCACGGCAACAACTACCTATTTAGAGCTGGTTACAGAGGGCAAGAGAGCCAGCAAGTAGAGCACGGTGCAGTTCCAGCATTAGATGGGAAGTCAGGAGAAAGGGGACATGCAGCTTACCAGCAACAAAGTGCATGCGGGTGCGGGGTGGGGGGGGGGGGAGGCTTTCCTTCAGGAACCTGAAGGCTGCTTCAAGGAAAGCTCTTTATGAATCACAGTTTACCTTGGAAACGACGCTCAAAGAGTTGATAAGAGCTCTCGAGGCTGAAGCACTCTTGTCCTCTTGGAAGCAGAAGTTGTTTCCTGGTGCCGTTTGATCCCAGGCAACCTATTTTTCAAGGTTTTGAAGTGCTTCCCCTTGAAGTTGTGCCTAACTGAACTCCGCTCCCACTGTGGGTGTCACCATCACATGTGCAAAAACTGGGGGAGAGTGCACGTGAGAAATGCCTCATTCCAGGCATTATCCCCTAACATGTGTGCAGCAGGATGGCTGAGAGATGAAGCTGCAAGTTCCACATCTAGTGCAGCATAAACACAGAGAGCTGGAGGGAACCCCCAAGGGGCATCTAGTCCCACCCCCTGCACAATGCAGGAAATTCAGTCACCTCTCCCCCAGTGACCCCTGCTCTATGCCCAAAGGAAGGGGGAAACCATCCAGGACACCTGGGCTAAGGTGGCTTTTGGACATGCTGTTCAGTGCCTCCTGCCCTGATTGGCCATATGGTAATACCAGCCCACCTTAAAGGATTGTTGTGACAATAGTACATCATTTCCAATGACCATTCCCCAACCTAGTGCTGTTTTTAGTCGTCCCCCCAGCACAATATGGAGATATACTATTGGCTGCTTCCCACCTGGTCTTTTCTCCCTGCTTCCATTTCCTACTTGGATGCTGTTTTTTGGAAGCATCCATGAAATATCACTCTTTTTCCAGGTATTCCCCACCCTTGCAATGCTCGGCCTCAAACTTCATTTACTACAACCAGGGATCATTTCCTGCAGGAGCGCACAGGAGTGGAGCTCCGGTAGTAAAGAGCCCAGGGGGCGGGCACATGCAACAAGCCCCACCCCCTGCTCTCAGCAGCCCTCAGTCAGAGCAAGAAGCAGCCAGGTAAGCTGCAGAGCTCCCCCCGGTCCAAAACAGTCCAGTGGCACCTTTAAGACCAAGTTTTTAAGACCCCATAGGTCCCTCCTCACCCCACCCCCCCAACACGCCACACGACG